>NW_007258868.1:127371-131535 GCF_000164805.1 Carlito syrichta | reverse complement strand
TCCACTCACCTCGGTCTCCCAAAGTGCTGGGATTACAGGCTGAGCCACCGAGCCCGGCCTAAAAATTTTTTTTAACTAGTTGGCCGTTGTGGCATGCATCTATAGTCCCAACTACTCAAGATACTGAGGTGGAAGAATTGCCTGAGCCCAGGGCTTGAGGCTGCCATGAACCATGTTCATCATGATCATGCCACTGCACTTCATTCAGCCTGGGTGACAAAGCGAGACCCCAAGTCAAAAAAAAGAGTGGGAGAGAGGGAGACATGGTAGGAGAAAAAATGCCCCACCCCATTCACTTTTTAATCCCCAGACCTGCAGATACTACCTTATATGGCAAAAGAATGAATATTATCTTGTGTAGCAAAAGATGTTAAGGATTCAGTTAAGGACCTTCAGAGGAAGTATTTATCCCAGAGTGTTGGAGTGGGCCATAAATACAATGACATGTTTCTTAAAAGACAGAGGCAGAGGGAAATTAGAAAGACAAACAAGCCGACCGGTGGCTCAGTTTGTAATCCCGCGCTTTGGGAGGCCGAGACGAGTGAATTGCCTGAGGCTGTGGGTTCGAGACCCTGGGCAACTTGGCGAGACCTCATCTCTACAATAAATCAAAAAATGAGCCAGGCGTGGTAGCGCATGCCTGTAGTTCCAGCTATTTGGAAGGCTGAGGCGGAAGGATCGCCGGAGCCCAGCAGGTCAAGGCTGCGGTGGCCGGGAGCGGCCACTGCACTCCAGTCTGGGCGACGGAGTGAGACTCCAACTCAAAACAAAAAGAAAGACAGAGGAGAAAGCAATATGAAGGCAGAGACTGAGATTAGAGAGATGTAGCCACAAGCCAGGGAACACCAAGGAGTACCAGATGGCTCTTCTGAAAGAGACCAGAAATCGATTCCCTGCCCCCAGTGCCTCTGAAGGGAGCTTAACCTGCTGACACCTTGATGGTGCAGGTCTGGTCTCCAGAACTGTGAGGCAATAGATGCATGTTGCTTAAACTACCAGTTTTGGTACTTTGTTATGGCAGCCACACTCAACTAATACAAGGGGTAATTTTTAAAGTTGTTTTCCTCTTCAATTCAAAATCTCTACATCAGTCTTCCCCTTTTTGATGGTGAGAAGCAGAACTGAGATTTGGGTAAGGGAGCTCAGCAGACAGGAAGCATCTGGAACTAATGCACTCATTCTCTCTATCAGCAAGAGGCAAGGGCAAGTACGCCTGGTTACAGTTGTAGCACCCATGTTAGTCTGCTGAACAGTTATGGGTGTTGTCTGTGTTTTTAGGGCAGAGCACATGTGAGGCCAGAATGGGACCATAATGAGTACAGCTAGTGAGTGGCTGTATTGGTTTCCTGTTGTTGTGTAACAAACTACCGCAATTTAGCAGCTTAGAGCAATACTCATTTACCAGCTCCTGATTATATAGGTAAGGAAGCTCGTACCGGATTCTCTGCTCAAAGTATCGTAAGGTTGAAATCAAGGTTCAGCTAGGCTGAGTTCTCATCTAAGAAAAATTCTATGGGAAAATCCACTTCCAAGTTCATTTTTCTTGCAGAATTCGGTTCCTTGAAGCTGCAGGACTGAGGCCCCATTTCTTTGCTGGCTGTCAGCTAGGGGCTAATCCTCAGCTTTTCTGGAGGCTGCTCACATTCCTTGTCATGTTGCCCCCTCCATCTCCAAAGCAGCAATGGTGCACCGACTCTCACTCATGTTTCGAATCTCAAGTTTTCTGTCTCTGATCACCAGACTCAGATGTAAAAAACTCCTGTGGGCCAGGGCGGTGGCTCTCACCTGTAATCCCAGCACTTTGGGAGGTCAAGGTGTGAGAATCACTTGAGCCCTGAAGTTTGAGACCAGCCGAGGCAACATAGCAAGACCTTGTCTCTACAAAAAACTAAAACAAAAAAGAAAATTAGCCAGGCATAGTGGTATGCACCTGTAGTCCCAGCGACTCAGGACTAAATAATAAAAGAATGCTATGGTTAGGCCAGGACCACATGGATAATCTCATCTTGAGGTCAACTGACTTGAGACCTTAATTAAATATGTCTGTGAAATCCCTTCACAACAACACCTAAATTCGTGTTTGATTAAATAACTAGGAGGAGATGTGTATAAACCAGAGGCCAGAAATTTGGGGAGTGGGAGGATTTACAATTCTGCCTATCACAGGAGCCAATTTAGATATAACATAGCTGTCAGCCTAGAGGGATATCTGTACTGTGTGACTTGGTCTTTCTTCTTTTGAATAGAATTATTGTTTGTCCTATCAGATATTTCATTTATCATATCTAACTTTGACACGCCTTACAAGTTACTAACTCACAATCTACGTTTAGCACATTTTATGAATTCTATGTCTCACAAGTTACTTGCTTACACGTTATCTACATTTTAAAAATCCTGTGAGTTTCACCTATATCTTTTTCTTTTTTTTTGAGTCGGAGTCTCACTCTGTCACCCAGCCAGGATGGAATGCAGTGGCACCATCATGGCTCACCACAGCCTCCATCTTCTGGGATCAGATGTTCCTCCCGCCTTAGCCTTCTGAGTAGCTGAGACTACAGGTGAATGTCACCACCTGGCTAATTTTTTACCTATTTTTTGTCTGTGCAGATGAGGTCTCACTATGTTGCCCAGGCTAGTCTTGAACTCCTGGACTCAAGCAGTCCTCCTGCTTTGGCCTCCCAAAGTGCTAGGATTACAAGTGTGAGCCGCCCTCCCAGCCCAGTTTCACCTACAGCTCATGAGCTTACCTGATATCTAGGTTTAAAACTTAGGACTTTCAAGTATCTCACTCATTTGTTTTATACTCTATGAAAAAAACTGGATATTCTCAAATAATACAACAAACATACATTCGTTATGTTTCAGTCAGCAAGGAAAAGAAGGAAGTGAAAACGGTATGCTCCTCCCCCGGTCTCTTTACCCGTCAATGATTTTCACAACACTTCTGCTTATGTTCCACTGGTCAGAGCTTAGTCACATGGCCACACTGGGCTTAAAGAGAGACAAGAAAAAGCAGTCTTTGTTTTGAATAGTCATATGCCTACATAAAAATTGGGTGTTCTATTGCAAAGGAAGAATGGGAGAAAGGGTTAGTAGAGGATTATTAGTAATTTCTATGACAATTAGTAAAATGCCAACTTAGCAATAATAATAATAACCTTGGGCCAGGCTCGGTGGCTCAGCCTGTAATCCCAGCACTTTGGGAGGCTGAGGTGAGTGGATTGCCTGAGCCCACGGGTTCAAGACTCGCCCAGGCAAGTTGGCGAGACCTTGTCTCTACAATAAATAAAAAATCAGCTGGGCGGGGTAGTGCACGCCTGTAGTTCTGGCTACTTGGAAGACTGAGGTGGAAGGATCGCCAGAGCCCAGCAGGTCGAGGATGTGGTGGCCGGGAGCATGCCACTGCACTCCAGTCTGGGTGACAGAGTGAGACTCCAACTCAAAAATAATAATAATAGTAATAATAATAATAATAACCTTGAAGAAGAGGCTATGGCCAAAGCCCTTGTGTCTATAACTGGGCATGAGGCAGTAGCTAGTATTTATGATTTATGACTTGCATTTCCCTTTACCTAGATTCTGTTCCTTGTCTTCTGGTGACACTTAAGCTTGCATGATTCTGCTCCTATTCCCTTTCCTCCCAGACCTACTCACCCTACACAGTGCAGTGACTGAAACCTTCAATTCAGAGGGTGATGGATCATTTGAAATACTTCCTATACAAGTCTCGTGTACTCTGGCACCGCTGGATAATAGTAAAAGGAGATGACCCCAGGAGTTCCTGAGATTCTTGCTATAGTCTTCATTTCTCCTATATGATCAAGAGCCATAGTTTAGCTAGTCAACACATCCTTTTCTGCCTCTTACTTTGATGGCATAAGGAGTCTGAAATTTCCAGGTGGCAGTTTCTAATTCAAATGTATTCCACTACTACCACATTCCACTTTTCTCCTGGGTACTGAGACTTGAGAGCATAAAAGCCTATTGTTAGAAGTTCAAGTGATGGAGAGGCATACCTCATCAACAAGGGTAACTGCGTAATCAATGTTTGTATACCTAACTCTGAATTGTACCCCACATCTTTATAACTTAAAAAATAATTATAACAGCCGGGCTCGGTGGCTCAGCCTGTAATCCCGCGCCTTTGGGAGGCTGAGGTGA
>NW_007258868.1:117165-127337 GCF_000164805.1 Carlito syrichta | reverse complement strand
AAAAAAATCAGCCGGGCGTGGTAGCGCGCGCCTGTAATTCCGGCTACTCGGAAGGTGAGGCGGAAGGATCGCCAGAGCCCGGCAGGTCGAGGCTGCGGTGGCCGGAGCGGCCACTGCACTCCAGTCTGGGCGACAGAGTGAGACTCCAACTCAAAAAAAATAAATAATAATAATAACAATAACAATAATTTTTTTAAGTTACAAAAAAAAGAGAATTTCAGGAGACAAAAATTCTGAAAGCGATGGGCCAGGCTCAGTGACTCACACCTGTAGTCCCAGCCCTTTGGAAGGCTGAGGCTAGAGGATTACCTGAGCCCAGGGGTTCGAGATAAGCCTGGGCAATTTGGAGACCTTGTCTCTACAAAAAATCAAAAAATTAGCTCAGCATTGTGGGCATGCCTATATTTCCAGCTGCTTGGAATACTGAGGCATAAGGATCACCTGAACCCAGAAAGTTGAGGCTGTGGTAGCCATGGTAGTACCATTGCCCTCCAACCTGGATGACAGTGTAAGACTCCGACTCAAAAAAAAAAAAAATCTGAAAGTGTTTATTAGATGTGATCATGAGCAGTGCCCCTCCCAAGCACATTGCTAGTTTCCTAGAATTATTCCTTACTATGGGACAGAAAGTATCATTGTTGGTCACTGGTTCAGAACATATATCACATTCTGCAAGACAGGGCTATAACTTTGCAAAATGAGATTTCAAATCTGATACACTGGTTGAATTTTCAATAAAATGTTTCACCTTCTTAAATGGCTGACTTGTGCACAAGAAAGTATGATAATGGTGAATACCATGGGCTTCAGTCTCATTTCTTCTGCTGTGAAGTATGATCTGAAGCAATGTAGATACAATGTCAGAGTGGTGTATAATACATTCAGGAAGCTAATAGATGACAGCATTATAACCATGAAGACAGATACAAAACCAGAAGGGGTCTTGGTGAAGACAAAACACAGTCCTCTACATATCAGGAGCAGCCCTATGAAACTGACCTACAGTTGGATGAATGACTTTCCTTTAAAGTATGGGTGGACTTTCTGTTCATTGGTCAGTGTACCTTGCCAATAGAACTCTAGCTAGCAGACAAGTTAGCCTTAGTGAAGTGAAGTCTGATGATAAACTTGCAATAGTCTTCTTCACTGCCATCTTGCTGCTTTGAGCAAGAACCAGGCCAAGAATTGTTCACAAAACAATGTAGGTTATACCATCCCACTAATTAGTCAGCCATCATGTTCTAAACAAGGGCTATGTGAAACATCAGGTTGAGTTCAGAATCTGATTGGGCCAACTATGTAACAAATTCATATTAGAATTCCTACTTCTTTTTTATATCTTGGGGCCCCTATTCTGACCTGTGGAATTAGTGGTGTCCTGGGTCCTATAGACTCGGCATGTTAGATTGCTGTCAGTATCAAATAGTCCACAAAAATTTTTTGCTAATTGCCTTCTCCCAGTATGTGATATCATATCATTTTTTTCCTGTGGGGTTCCCCATCTCCCATTCATTCAAATATTTCACATTTATATAAACTCATTTAAGTCAGAGAACTACCTAATAGCCTGTCATTCTATCATGTTGGTTTAAGCTTCTTCTCTTTGTTGGGTTCAGTGTTTTCTGAAATATACAGTAACCAATATCTTAGTAAGCTGATTGATTGTCAATTTTTTCTTGCAAATCCTATCGTTCTGCAGCTAAAACCATTGATATCTGGAGTGAAGCATCTTTTGGCAGGATTCAGATGACTGTGCTTAATTATCTGCTGCTTTTCTTTTTAACCTCTGCAACCCCTGTACCTGGATCACTATATCCATTTTCTTTGCTTAATATTTGCCACTTGGGCCATGCCGACTTCAAATCCTCCCAGCACAATAGTTAATGATAATTCTGTTTTGGTTTCTGCCTCTATACCAGTTGATATAGAAAACTAGCTTTCAATTTATATTCTTTTTTTTTTTTTGAGTTGGAGTCTCACTCTGTCATCCAGACTGGAGTGCAGTGGCCGCTCCCGGCCACCGCAGCCTCAACCTGCTGGGCTCTGGTGATCCTTCCGCCTCAGCCTTCCAAGTAACTGGAACTACAGGCGTACGCTACCACGCCTGGCTATTTTTTATTTATTTATTGTAGAAATGAGGTCTTGCCAAGTTGCCCAGGCGGGTCTCAAACCCACAGGCTCAGGCAATTCACTCACCTCGGCCTTCCAAAGTGCAGGATTACAGGCTGAGCCACTGAGCCCGGCCTCAATTTATATTCTTAATATGTGTTATAAGGACCACATGCATAAGAATTCCCTGAGAGATCAAGGTAAACACACAGACTTCTGAGCTAATTTCAGTTCTATAGAATCAGAGTATCTGAATATGAGGCCAGAAATCTTCATTTTAACAGCCTTATGAGCTAAGTCTTATGTACGATAAGAACAATTGCCAGGATTGTTTCTCTTATCAATTGACTCCTAACGGCTAGAAACATGGGTTAATAATTGAATCCCGATGGAAGAATTTGCTGGGGCCATGAAAGAAACAGAGTAATAATCCTTCCTGGGGAAGACTTTGTATTCCTTTTTGTCATGAGCAGAATGTTTATGTCCCTCCCCCACCAAATTCATATGCCAGTGTCTGTATTAATCTATTTCGAGTTGCTAAAGAGAAATACTTGAGAACTGGGAAATTTATTAGGAAAAAAGGTTCATTTTGGCTCATAGGTTTTCCTGGCTGTCTAAGAGGCATGGCGCTGGCATCTGCTTCTGGTAAGGGCCTCAGGAAGTTTACAATAATGGCAGAAAACAAATAGGGAGCAGGTATGTCACATGGTAAGAGAAAGGAGCAAGAGAAGGAGGAGGTGGTGTCAGGCTCTTTTAAACAATCAGTTCTCATGTAAACTAATAGAGTGAGAACTCACTTATTAACATAAAGAGAAGACCAAGCCATTCATGAGGGATCCACCTCTATAACCCAAACACCTCTCACTAGGCCCCACCTCCAAAATTAGGGATCACAGTTCAACATGAAATTTAGAGGAGACAAACAGCCAAACTATATCAGTATCGAATCCCTAATGAGATGGCATTTAGAGGTGGGGACTTTGAAAGGTAATTAGATCATGAATGGGATTAGTGCCCTTATAAGAAAAGCCCCAAAAGTGAGCTCATTCTTTTCTACCATGTGATGATAAAACAAGAAAGAGGCTATGTGCACCCCAGAAGAGAAACTCACCAGAACCCAACCATGCTGGCAGTCTGGTCTCAGACTTACAGCCCTCATTACTGTGAGAGGTTAAGTTTCTGTTGTCTATGTCCAGTCTGTCCTTGTTATAAAGCAGTCCAAACTGACTAAGACATGATGCAGCATAAAACCAGGTAAAGAAAGTGAGGCAGAAAGAATAAATGTACTTATCCAAGATCACAGAACTAGAAGGAATGGACCAAGATTCCCACTGAGACAGCGGTGCTGGCCTTTAACCACTGTTCTATGCGGAGAGACAGAGAGTCTTAGGGTAGACCAGAGGATAAATACCTCCAAACATATAACTCAACTGTACTTGAGTGAAACAGCCACAAAGAAGTTTTGGATATAATTCAGGCAGAATTAAATGTAAAAAAGCATTCCTATTTATTTGTGAGAAAGGGTGGAATATGGAGGTTGTATTTAGAACCTGATCACCTTCAAATTCCATTCCCCTTTTTAGAAACTCAGTTAGTCTGGCACATTGGCTTATGCCTGCAATCCCAGCAATTTGGGAGGCAGAGGTGAGAGGATTGCCTAAGTCCAGGGATTCAAGACCAGCCTGGGCAACTTGATATGACCTCATCTCTTCAAAAACAATCAAAAAAATTAGCCAGGCATGGTGGCACACACCTGTAGTTCTAGCTACTTGAAAGGTTGAGGTGGAAGGATGGCCTGAGCCCAGCAGGTCAAGGCTGTGGTGGCCGTGAGCGTGCCACGGCACTCCAGCCTGGGTGACAGAGTGAGACTCCAACTCAAAAAAAAGAAACTCTCTAAAAGTGTTCCCATTGGAAAAAAAACACACATTTGGCATTTATCTACTTAAAAGGAAATCAGACCGGGCATGGTGGCTCACGCCTGTAATCCCAACACTTTGGGAGACCGAGGCAGGAGGATTGCTTGAGCCCAGGAGTTTGAGACCAACCTTGGCAACAAAGTGAGACCTCATCCCTATGAAAAAAAAAATAGAAGGAAATCAAAGGTGTTCGAATTTTTACCTTTGCTAACAAATTAAGAGAAAATTCTTATTGAAAGCAATTTTAAATGCCCCACAGGCTTCACTTGGCTTGGGATCCCAGCAATCAGCAAAAATGTAGCAGAAGTAAATAAGAAATAAATGAAAGTCTAAAGAAGAAATAAATTTGAGCTATTTTTTTTTCATACTTTACCCTGGCTCTCCCTTCTGTTAATAAAAACTATTCAAAACTTGGAACTAAGGCAAAAGAATGGTTGCGTGGCCCATCGATGTTATACTTCAGCCTGTTGGCAGAATCTTTCTAGCTCTAGGATTATTTAATTACTGTGGTTTAGGACTGTAAAGAGACTGTAAAATCACATTGTAGATTTCTCTGTTTTTTCTGGGAGAGTTGCAAATAATTAATTGTTCAGGAAAAAAAAGATAACGTGAAAGGTTATAGTATTACTGACTAGCAGGATTTTAACCACTTTTGTTTCAGATTTACCAAATTTATTTCAGTATGTCTTTTCTGATAGTTTACTATATAATTCTTAATTCCTCCAATTCTTCTCTAAATCAGTTTTATAATACTATTCCCTCATTGATGAAATTAACTGTTGACAGTGTCATTCTATATGTGTTTAAGTCATTTTTTCTTTTTCCTTTTTTGAGTCGGAGTTTCACTCTGTCACCCCAGCTGGAGTGCACTGGCACAATCACGGCTCACTGCAGCCTCCACCTCCTGGACTCAGGCGATCCTTTCATCTCAGCCTCTCAAGTAGCTGGGCTCAAGCGATTTGCTCTCTTCAACCTCAAAGTGCTGGGATAACAAGCATGAGACACTCCACCCGACCCGTTTTAGTCGTTTCTAACTTTTTAGAACTAAACCTATACTTTGACAGTTATGAAAGTTGCCTCACCAAGATGCCCAAGTGGACTCACCTGCTGGAGCCAATTACACTGCGTTGCCTAAAGTGTACCTCCCAGCTTGTTTCAGAGATTTCTCTTTTTTTGACCCTCAGAGTGAATTCCAAGCAGCAATGTAACTTTACCTTAACTGACTGCCTGTATCTCCCTCTTGTATTCCTGACTCTGTGCTTTGTTATATTTCTGGTTCTTGGCCAAGTTTTGCTCCAGTTCTAGTTTGCGCATAGCCAATAATGTATTTCTCAGAGGTGGCAGCCATTATTGGGAATCTGGTTTTATGATCTGACCATTTGTTGATTTCTATTGACTTGATGGGAATCTATTCCCTGTTGACAGGAATATGGCAGGGAATTTGGTTTGTTAGTCCTGTTTTTTACTGCTCATCTAATTATTTGTGAACTCAAATTAATTAAGCAATTATTTTGTGCCTACTGAAAAATTGGATATCTGGACTAATGAGGTTTTGTACTCTGGATTTACTCTTTTCCCCATGGCTAAGGTTATAGAATGAAATCTGAGTGCTCTCTGTGTATTTTTGTGTCTATAATTTAAAATAGACTCTATATCCCATTGCATGAATATGAAATAATAGTCTACCTTTGCATTATGTTAATGAATTATATTATAAAGTCTCTAATGCTAAAAGAGCTTCATTTGGCTCATTCATAAAAACTAAAAAAAAAATCAGAAAACGCAGTAATTTTTTAAAACTGAAATTCTAATACTCTAAATGTGCTGGTCTATTAAGAAGAGAAAAATCTCACAAAAATTACTAGCTCAGGAGTATTTTTATGTAAGAACCCAAGTTTAAAGGACCACAGCAAATCATTGGACAAATTGGACTGATTTAAATTTTGGTTTAAAAAGAGTTATATGTCTTCTTGATTTAATCAGTGAGTAGTATAATACAACCATTTAAGATTAGTAAATATGTAAAATTATATGTTTATGTAAATATACTGAATTATAATTCTATCAAACTTTTTAATATAAACAATAATTATGTTTCATAGTGTGTCAGTGTAAACATAATCTCCAAGATGCTTAGTCTTTAGATGTATCTCTAGGAACTTTAAGACAATGAACTGCTACTATCATTTAATGGTTCATCTTTGAGCCTGGATATTACCTGGATAATTTCTAAATATGATAGAATACTGAAGCATTATCATCAAATATGTAGTTTTTGTATATTTATTTTTTGCTTCTTTCTTTTATATGCTGTTAGACAGCTGAAAGTTTTCCTTTTTACCACCCTACGGAAGTGTTAAAATAATGTGTGCGAGGCTATGATGGTCATCTTAAATATGCTCCACTGATCTCCTCAAATGCTTATACATGACAGGTATCAATATCCTACCTCCAGGTTCTCTCTATTATTTAATTTGTTTTAAATGTATATGTGATATAATAATAATAATAATAATGGTAGTTGAGACTACAGGCAGTCTTTGCACAGTTCTGCTATGTAGGAATTTTAGTTGCTATATGTATTTGTTTCCTAGGGTTGCTGTAACAATGTACCACAAACTAGAGGACTTACAAGAATAAATATTTATTCTTTCATAGTTGGAGCTACTAGAAGTCTGAAACCAAGTGTTAGCAAGGCCCTTCCAGCTTCTGGTATTCCTGGGAGTTTCTTGGCTTACTGCTGCATGATTCCAATCTCTGCCTTCATCTCACATGGCATTCTTCCTTCTTACCCTCACATTGTCTTCTTATAAGACATTAGTCATATTAAATTAAGGGCCTGCCCTTCTCAAGTATGACCTCATCTTAATTAATTATACCTGTAGAGACCCTGTTTCCAAATAAGTTCATATTTAGGGGTACTGAGGGTAAGATTCAAGTTATTTTTCAGGGATGCAGTCCAACCAAAACACCAAGCCTTAGTTAAATATCACCAGTCCCCCAACAACATGGCTCAAATTTCAGTTATCATAGTATATAAACTGTGAATAATTCATAAAGTAAATATGTTGCTACTAGCTCTTCAGTCCAAAAGTAAGTATGTAAGTAATACATGCACATCATGATATGTGATCCATCATGTTACTTCTTTTGAAATCTTCAGCAATTGGTCACTGTGCCTCTGTTCTGTTCACTCACAGACAGCAAAGAATGTGTTGTCTCCCCTAGTGATGACCTATGTAGCATTTTACAAAAATGGATGATCAGAAAGGGAAATTGGCCAAAAGGATGAAAGCACAGCAAAGAAACTAAAATTGATGATGCTGGAAGTGAAATAAAAATTTCGTAATGAAGTTACAGAAGGAATAGCTGGCCACAGGGATGCTGACATTGCCACTATTCAAGAGATGCTAGTTATGCATCCAGAGGAACTTAGTAAATGTGCACTTAACATAAATTAAGAAAGTGGTTGTTTAAAAAAGGATGATGTCTCAGAGAAAGCGATGCCATCAAAAATCTTCATAAAATGAAATCTTGGCGATATATCGTAGCATTGAAAACACAAAGGATGAGATATTGGAAGCTTACTAACCTTAGAAACATGCATGGCAGCCAGGATGCAGTGACTCAAGCCTGTAATCCCAGCACTTTGGGAGGCCAAGGCGAGAAGATTGCCTGAGCTCAGGAGTTCAAGACCAGCCTGGGCAACTTGGTGAGACCTCGTCTCTACAATAAACAAAAAGATAATCTGGGCATGGTAGCATGTGCCTGTAATTGCAGCTAGACAGAAGGCTGAGACAGAAGGATCGCCTGAGCCCAGCAGGTCGAGGCCACAGTGGCCATGAGCGTGCCACTGCATTCCAGCCTGGGAGACAGAGTGAGACTCCAACTCAAAAAAAAAAAAAAGAAAGATGCATGACAATTTACCAAGACATGCAAAACATGCTCCTCCATATTGTAAGTTATACAACAAAAGAAGATAAGTACTGTTCAAACTACTTCTTTGTGTGTGTGTTTTTCCCAAAGACTCAGACAAGTATTCTTAGCTCCCTGTTCAAAATACTCGAGTTTTTTACACAGAAATAAAACACTATAAGCCGGGCTCAGTGGCTCAGCCTGTAATCCCGTGCCTTTGGGAGGCTGAGGTGAGTGGATTGCCTGAGCCCGCGGGTTCAAGACCCGCCTGGACAACTTGGCGAGATCTCATCTCTACAATAAATCAAAAAATTAGCCGGGCGTGGTAGCGCGCACCTGTAGTTCCGGCTACTCGGAAGGCCGGGGTGGAAGGATCGGTGGAGCCCAGCAGGTCAAAGCTGTGGTGGCCGGGAGCGGCCACTGCACTCCAGTCTGGGCGACAGAGTGAGACTCCAACTCAAAAAAAAAAACACTATAAATTTTCAGTGTTTCTAATGTTTTAAAGTATAATCTACTAAAAACATACTGTTTTTTATTTCCCTACATACATTTATGACTGATAGTTAGAAAGTTTTTAATGTCTTGATAAAAATTGTTGAAGGTCATGAAACAATTGCCAGCCAGGCAAAGTAGCTCATGCCTATAATTCTAGCACTTTGGGAGGCCAAGCCAGGACTGCTTGACTCTAGGAGTTCAAGACCAGCCTGGGCAATATAGCAAGATCCCCATCTCTAAAAAAAAATTAGCTGGGCACAGTGGTGTGTGCCTGTAGTCTCAGCTACTTGGAAGGTTGAGGTGGGAGGATTGCTTGAGCCCAGGAGTTCAAGGCTCCAGTGAGCTAGGATAATGCCACTGTACTCTAGCCTGGGCAAGTCCATGACGCTTTTTTTAAAATTGTAATTTTTACCATTGATTTTTTTATTTTTTTAATTTAATTTTTATTTACTTATTTTTTTAGAGACAGGATATCCTTATGTTGCCGAGGCTGGTCTCAAACTCCTGGCCTCAAGTGATCCTCCTGTCTTGGCTTCTCAAGTGCTAAGGTTACAGGTCTGAGCCACTATGCTCAGCCATGACTTTTTATTTTTATTTTTTTATTTTTTTTGAGTTGGAGTCTCACTCTGTCACCCAGACCGGAGTGCAGTGACCACGCCCAGCTAATTTTTTCATTTATTGTAGAGATGAGGTCTCGCCAAGTTGCCCAGGTGGGTCTTGAACCCGCGGGCTCAGGCAAATCCACTCACCTCAGCCTCCCAAAGGCGCGGGATAACAGGCTGAGCCACCGAACCCGGCGACTTTTTATTTTTATACTGTGGTAAAAAAGACATGATAAAATTTACCATCATAACTATTTTTTGTTTTGTTTTGTTTTGTTTTTTGAGTTGGAGTCTCACTCTGTCGCCCAGGCTGGAGTGAAGTGGCATACTCATGGCAAACCCAGCGTTGACCTGCTGGGCTCTGGCGATCCTTTCACCTCAGTCTTCCAAGTAGCTGAAACTACAGGCACGCGCTACCATGCCCAGCTAATTTTGTATTTATTGGAGAGACGAGGTCTTGCCAAGTTGCCCAGGCTGGTCTCGAACCTATGGACTCAGGCAATCCACTCACCTCAGCCTCCCAAAGTCCTGGGATTACAGGCTGAACCACCGAGCCCAGCCCATCAGAACTATTTTTAAATTCATCAATGTTAAGTATATTCACTTTGTGAAGCAGATCTCCAGATCTTTAATTGATTTAGTCAGATCATTTTGCTTGGTTTCAGTTTGCATAGTCATCATTATAGTCCTGTGCTACCAAGCAGAGCAGAGGCTACTAAAGTATGTATCAGTTAGAGCCCATCAGGAGGTAGAAAACAACCAGTTACTTGAATAAATTTAATATGAAAAAATATTAGCAGAGTAAATTTATTAACTGACCACTAAAACGGTAAAAAGAGAACTCTGAGATATCATGGAAGTAGCAATTACAATAAGCAGCTAACTTACACCCTGTCTCACTGTACCATAGGACCCAGCTGTATTCCACATTATCTTAAATCAGAAGCAGATGACTTTGTGGAAACACACTAACCCAAAATCCTGTGGAACAAAATCTACATGAACTAAGTCAGCTGATGAAGAAAATCTAATAAAGACCATTTCCTTTATAGGGAATATTGCTGTACTAAAGCAATGAAAGGAAGAGGATGGATTATTAAAACTTAGAAACTTTTTTTTTTTTTTTTGGAGTTGG
>NW_007258868.1:106150-117029 GCF_000164805.1 Carlito syrichta | reverse complement strand
CAACCTGCTGGGCTCCAGCGATCCTTCCACCTCAGCCTTCCAAGTAGCTAGAACTACAGGTACGCTATCACACCCGGCTAATTTTTTGATTTATTGTAGAGATGAGGTCTCGCCAAGTGGCCTAGGCGGAAAACTTAGAAACTTAAAGGAGAATTTCTGTGGAGCTGAAATTCAGACTTCAGAGGAAGAGATGCTGAGGGGGTACCAGTTGTTGACGCTGGTGTCCCCGAGGGTATTGGAGGCACATTGAAATTCACTCTGTCACTGTTAGAAAAACTGCAAGCATTGGGCATGGTGGCTCACGCCTGTAATCCCAGCACTTTGAGAGGCAGAGGCGAGAGGATTGCCTGAGCCCACATGTTTGACACCATCCTGGGCACCAAGGTGACATGGCAAGAACTCGTCTCTAAAAAAAAAAAAAGAAAGAAAGAAAGAAAAGAAAAACTGCAAACTAGATTGGGCTGCTGCTACAGAATCTGCTGCTGCAAGATGATATATTTCTAGGGTAATATCCACCGGAACCACAAGCAGACAGAAAGCAGACTCAACGCTTCACTGTCACAAATAGATGAATGTCATTATCATGGGGGAGGGGTGTTAGTTTTTGAAGGAGTTCCACCTCCTTTTTCTATCTGCTTCTCATGTGTACTTCCTTGTCATGTGATATCTTCTGCCATTTTATGACATAGTAGGAAGGCCCTCATTAGATGTGTCTCTAGATTTTGGAAGTGTAAGCCAAATAAATATCTTTTCTTTATAAATTACTCAGTTTAAAGTATTCTGTTTTAGTCATGGAAAATGGACTAAGGCACTCTCTTTGAAAGAGGCAATGTCCCTTAAGATTGAGTTACATCCTTCTATGTTTATTGTAAGTTATTGTATTGTTACTTTAATTGGTAAGCAGCCATGCTATATCCACTTAGGGTCTAAGGCACATATAATTTTATCTTAATCAAGTGGCCAAATCTCCTCTGATAGTTTTTGATTTTTCCTTCCTAAAATCAGAGCCTAAATTCAGAAAAAAGAATTTCAAGATGTCTTTTATATTTCCACTCTCTTAGAGGTTTCCCAGAGAATCCCTTGGCAATTACAAAGATTTATTTTCCCTTATCAAAAGAGAAAGCCAAAATTGAAGTTTGTTTAGTATGCTCTAAATATTGTAATTATTTTAACACTATTTTAAGAGACACATAGTAGTAACTGTCAAATCAAAACAGTACGTTCCCTTAGTTAATTCTGAACAGGTAAACTAGAATTAACAAAAATGTGTTTCAGATACTGTGTGAACTTTATGTGGAAGGAGATTTGCCAATGCTCTCCTACTGCCCCTAAAACATTTTTATCTTCAGGAAAACACTGATTAATATTTAATGAAATTGTTACATATTTTATCCTATGAAGAATTTCATTTTCCACTCTGATATTATTGGCTGTTACTAATTAATCAGAGTCATTCTATCTTATCATCAACATGTTTTACTTTTCTCTTATGCTTGCCTGAGAACTCTGTCATAAACTACAAGTAAAAATTGGGCCTTCAACAAAGAATAGCCTCAAAGACTTATGAACACAACTGTACCAAGTATTCTAATTAGTAATACCAGTGAATAGATTCGTGGGTATAGCCTTCAAAGCAGCATTGCTCACACCCTGTCTCACTGTACCAGAGGACCCAGCTGGATTCCACATTATTTTAAATCAAAAGCAGATGACTTTGTGGAAACACAGTAACCCAAAATCCTGTGGAACAAAATCTACATGAACTAAGTCAACTGATGAAGAAAATCTAATAATGACCATTTCTTTTATAGGGAATATTGTTGTATTATTCTTAATGTTCTCTTTTCTCATGTGTATATAAGGAAGCCCTTTGTTTTCCTTCAAATTCTATCTTTAACTCTGAATGTAGTAGACTGTTTTCACAAACTGAAATGAAACACTGTTAAAATGATATCTCCACTCTGACCCCTCAGACTTCAAGAACAAAGACATTTGAGTGTCTTTATTTTTCATGCCAAAAAGTAGTTGGTATATATTCAATAATCATCTGTTCTACTTTTTTAATCAAGATATGATAAAACAAGTAAATTGTTTTGTCGTGCCTATATTGAAGTATCATATTAGAAAACGAATTTTGGGCCAGGCTTGGTGGCTCAGCCTGTAATCCCACGCTTTGGGAGGCTGAGGTGAGTGGATTGCCTGAGCCCGCGGGTTCGAGACCCGCCTGGGCAACTTGACGAGACCTCATCTCTACAATAAATCAAAAATTAGTCAGGCGTGGTAGCTCGCACCTGTAGTTCTGGCTACTTAGAAGGCTGAGCAGAAGGATCGCCGGAGCCCAGCAAGTCGAGGCTGCGGTGGCCAGGAGCGGCCAGTGCACTCCAGTCTAGGTGACAGAGTGAGACTCCAATTCAAAAAAAAAAAGAAAATGGATTTCATTTCATCTAGTATGAAAAGGCTACCATGAAGGAACATGTATGGTTCTTAATCTGTGAAACCAATAACCACAAATAAATCAGGTCAAAATACCATGAGCTCAGCTTTTAGAAATAGATGTAATCAGACAGGTGCGGTGGCTCATGCCTGTAATCCCAGCACTTTGGGAGGTAGAGGTGACAGAATTGTCTGAGCCCAGGGGTTTGAAACCAGCCTGAGCAACTTGGCAAAACCTCATCTCTACAATAAATTTAAAAATTTTCTGGGTGTGATGGTGCTTACCTGTGATTCCAGCTACTTAGAAGACTGAGGTGGAAGGATTGCCTGAGCCTAGCAGGTTGAGGCTGCGGTGGCCGTGGACATGCCACTGCACTCCAGCCTACAAGACAGAGTGAGACTCCAACTAAAAAAAAAAGAAAAGAAATAGATGTAATCAAGACTAATCTTTAAAGTGTTCATAATTATAAGGGGTATCATTAAGAAAAAGTATCCATAGCCGGGCGTGATAGCGTGCGCCTATAGTTCCAGTTACTTGGAAGGCTGAGATGGAAGCATCGCTAGAGCCCAGTAGATCGAGGCTGCGGTGACCAGGAGCGTGCCACTGCACTCCAGTCTGGGTGACAGAGTGAGACTCCAACTCCAAAAAAAAAATTATCCAAACTCAGAAACAAGCCCCCAAAAATGACTACATATCCTTTTAATGCCTAAAAAGTTTCTCCAAGAATTATTTCATTTTCTAGAAAATGTATTTTGGTATGGTTTAATATTTACTATTGATTAGGGCCCAGACTTTGGGAAGTTGCAAATTAATTTGTGAATTTTTTCAAGAAGAGATTCAAATGATTTATTTCCCACCAAAAAAAAAAAAACCTCCGAAGTTTATCTCAAACCTAGCATTGGTATTTCTTTTCATTTTTATTTTTTACTTATTTATTTTTCAAATAAACAGGCTCTTTTTCTGTCACCCAGGCTAGAGTGCAGTGGCGTAATCATAGCTCACTGTAACCTTGAACTCTTGTGCTCAAGGGATCCTCCTACCTTGGCCCCCTAAAGTGCTAGGATTGCAGGCATGAGCCAGTCCATGTGCCATATGCCTTTACAGATGAACTATTATATATCCCCTGTTCTGTAATTCTTCCTTAAGTTAACTTATTATCTAACTCGCTGAGTTAGATAATAATCATTGATACGTGTTCATTCTATATTTGTATGAAAGTCATGCTTTTAAAAATTATACATTTTTAAAATTATACTTTGACACTTTTTAATAGTTCTCTGATTTCCCTGTTCTAATTCAACCTACATATTGCTGCCAGTCTGGTCTTCCTAAAATACCACTTATGTCACTAACTCCCTTCCTTCCTTAAATCGCCTATCAACAAGATAAAATTTTAAAAGTCATTAGCCTAGGATTCACAATCCTTCACTGTTGAGCTGCAAGTACATTTAGTACCTTATCTTCCACACTAACTTGTTTGCTAAAGAAAAATACTATACTTATGCCAGTTGTCATATTACAATTTTTAAAAAATCTCATCTGAATTGCTTTTTCTGTTCTTTTTTTCCTCTTGGAATTTCTATCCCCTCAAGAAAACTCAATTTATCTCAGCCAGTGAAACACTATGGGAACTCTTATAGCATTTAATACAATATAAAGATATATCATGGTATAATAAATTATATATCTGGCCTTTGTCTCCATTTCTGGTACAAAGTTTTAAAAAACTTTGGAACTTCCTAAGTGAGAGAAGTGTCTTTGTAATAGTGGGGTGACTCATTGTGGGCATCTAGCCAGCCTCAAGGCAAGGACTGGTCACCAGAAAGATCAACTATGTGATTAAAGCACTAGATGGTTGGGACTTTGAACCAGCCTGATCTGATTGAGTTCAATCATGTGGCCAATGATTTACTCGATCAAATATGCCTATGTTATGAACCTTCAACAAAAACTCTGGACAACAGAGTTTAGTGGAACTTCCTGATGAATATCGATGTGCCAGGAGGGCAACTCATCTGAATATTTCAGGAGAGGGCACAGAAGCTCAGCAGACCTTCCTCCATGTATGTTTTCAATGGACTGTTCTTGAGTTGTATACTTTATAATAAAACTAGCCATAAGTATATATTTTCTTGAATTGTTGTAACAAATTTTCAAACCAGAGAGGTTATGAAAACCCCATATTTGGCTGGGCGCGATGGCTCACACCTATAATCCCAGCACTTTGGGAGGCTGAGGTGAGAAGATCGCCTGAGCCCACGAGTTCAAGACCAGCCTGGGCAACTTGGCAAGACCTCATCTCTACAATAAATCAAGAAAAATTAGCTAGGCGTGATGGTGCTTGCCTGTAGTTCCAGCTACTTGGTAGGCTGAGGCGGAAGGATTGCCTGAGCCTAGCAGGTCGAGGGTGTGGTGACCATGAGTGTGCCACTGCACTCTAACCTGGACAACAGTGAGACTCCAACTCAAGAAAGAAGAAAAAGAAAACCCCATATTTGGGGCCAAATTGGTGAGATGTATAGCTGGCCTGTGAGCCTCTGGAATCTGTGGCTAGAATCTGAAGTAAGGGTAGTCTTGCGGAGGACGTGGCATGTGCACTAACTCCAGGTGCTAAGAGTCAGGACTGTATTGCAGCATACTCCAGATGAGGTTGAAATACAGTACATCTCTGACACTGTTTCATGCGAATAGTTTACATTTCATGCATGAAGAAAACATGTTGCTCCATTTGTCTGCTTTATCCAGCCATCTTCTCAGGAATTCGCTTCCACAGCTGATTAGAATGGATAGAATGAACTAGATGAACCAGTAAGAGTCTGTCTTCCAGGAATGTGTATGGGTATACTGAAGCGTTAATGTGTTGGCTGGTGGTGCTGGAGGAAGAGGTATTTGGCATAGTAAGTACCCAACAAATTTTTGTTGAATGACTAAATGAAAAAAGCTCCTGTAACTTTAGGGCCATGGTGGCCATTTCTCCATGGAAAAAGCAGAGAAAATCAATCTGCTGCCAAAGAAGAGAATGAAGCATGTTATAGTCTGAATGTTTGTGTCCCCTCCAAAATACATATGTTGAAACCTAATAAAATAAAATAAAAGGTAGAGACTTTAGGAAGTAACTAAATCATGAGGGCAAAGCTGTCATGAATGAGATTTTTTTTTTTTTTTGAGTTGGAGTTTCACTCTGTCGCCCAGAGTGGAGTGCAGTGGCTGCTCCCGGCCACCGCAGCCTCGACCTACCGGGCTCCGGCGATCCTTCCGCCTCGGCCTTCCAAGTAGCTGGAACTACAGGCACATGCTACCACGCCCAGCTAATTTTTTGGTTTATTGTAGAGATGAGATCTCGTCAAGCCCCTCAGGCAATCCACTCACCTCGGCCTCCCAAAGTGCTGGGATTACAGGCTGAGCCACTGACTCGGCCATGAATGGGATTAATGTTCTTATACAAGTGCTCAAAGGGGCTGGTTCACGCCTTCCACTATGTGAGCACACATAGAAGATGTCGTCTACAAAGCAGGGAGCCCTCAGCTGAGACCAAATCTGCTGGTGCCTTTATCTTGGACTTCCAAGCCTCCAATACCTTTCTGTTGTTTATAAATTACCCAATCTAAGGTCTTTTGTTATAGGAGCCCAGAAGGACTAAGACAAAATAGATGCAAAGTGAGAAGCTGAGACAAAAGACCTCATGACTTTGGGAAGATTGTGCGATAACTTCTTGGGGTTCCTAAAGATTTTCCTGTTCCAGACCTATGGAGGGCCTGGTTTCTCTCAAAATAGGCCTGTATATTCCCATTACATTTTGTCATTTGTCCAAATTAGTTTGAGGAGTTTTTTTGTTACTAGTATTAAAGAATAATTTTTTAAATAATAAAATCATGATTCTCATACAAATATAAAAGGAACATGTGTCAAAGATTTTACTAACTCTTTAGTTAAATGAGGAAACCAGTAAGATGTTACAACAGGTTCAAAGAAAATCCAGACAACAGATATATTTATCAATGAGAAACTTTGAAATGAATTTCCAAATACATGCAAAACTGACTTTTGGGAGAGAAAGAGGGTGATCCCATCACTGGATAGAATTTATTTGCAAGGTTGTTGACAAGAATTATTTACACTGTAACTTGTTTTCTACAAGTTAATTTTAGTTTGTAAAGAGTTGTAAAATCAAAGACAATGTAATCAAAGACAAGAGTGAATATCCCTAGATGATCAGATAATCCCAGCATTTTAGATTCCACTGAAAGTATATCCAGTAATCTCTTTTGTTTATTACAGTGTTTTAAATGTTTCTTTATATGAATAAAGTGATCCTTGTCTAAAGCAGAGTGTTTCTCCTCTGTGACATAGTCATCTTCTTTCTTTTGTTTTCTTTTGAGTTGGAGTCTCACTCCTTTGCCCAGGCTGGAGTGCAGTGGCATGCACGCTCACCACCACCCCAGTGTTGAACTTCTGGGCTCCAGCGATCCTTCTGCCTCAACCTTCCGAACTACAGACGAACGCTACCATGCTCTACTATTTTTTTTTTTTTTTTTGAGTTGGAGTCTCACTCTGTCGCCCAGACTGGAGTGCAGTGGCTGCTCCCGGCCACGGCAGCCTCGACCTGCTGGGCTCCGGCGATCCTTCCGCCTCAGCCTTCCAAGTAGCCGGAATTATTTTTTTTTAATTATTGTAGAGATGAGGTCTCGTCAAGTTGAGCCCAGGTCTTGGACCCACAGGCTCAGGCGGTCCACTCGCCTCGGCCTCCCAAAGTGCTGGGATTACAGGCTGAGCCACCGAGCCCATCATCTTCTTTGCTAAAGATCTGCTTAAGTGCAGAGAGAAAAGAAGGGAACCACTGCTGCTATAATGGATGAATGAATCTTAGCAACCAAAGAATATTAATGCCCTCTGGATCCGATCTCCCTAACCAAATTTTAAGCCGCTTGTGTTCAGGAAACTTGCCTTATGCCTAGCTTACTTTCACAAAGCATGTCTTAATAAGTGGAGTCAGATAAATATTTGCTAATTGATTGTTTGAAGTTAGCAAATTGAAACAAGAAATTTGTGACCCCATTTGAAGACGTAAAACAGAAATGACAAAACAACACAGCTGAAAACAAATACTATTCTTAGCCTGCAGGCTGCAATAGTCAGAAATGGAAGATTCTTGTGATCTAATAATGTCAACGAATTTACTATCAAATCTAGAGGTTTTGATATTTATCATCTTTCAGGAACATTTAAAATTCCCTGTAGGCCGGGCTCGGTGGCTCAGCCTGTAATCCTAGCACTTTGGAAGGCCGAGGCAAGTGGATTGCCTGAGCCCGCGAGTTCAAGACCCGTCTGGGCAAGTTGGCGAGACCTCATCTCTACAATAAATCGAAAATCAGCAGACGTGGTGGTGCGCGCCTGTCGTTCCAGCTACTTAGAAGGCTGAGGCGGAAGGATCGCCGGAGCCCAGCAGGTCGAGGCTGCGGTGGCCGGGAGCGGCCACTGCACTTCAGCCTGGGCGACAGAGTGAGACTCCAACTCAAAAAAAAAAGAAAGAAAGAAAGAAAAAGAAGCAACAAATGGAGAATAACCTCTCTCTATCCTGTTTTTCTGCCTAAAGACGGGATCTAAATTCTGCTTTACCGGAGGCAGTTCCACACTCATCAGCCCAGAGACAGCATCAGAAGAGTCTGTAAACAAGTCTTACCCATTCCTTTCCTCCTGCATACATATTTTCTCATAGTTTACCACCTTTGGAAACCTAAAACTTTTCTTTGTCCTGTCATTTCTCTACAAACTGATTGTTCTTTGTTAAAGATACTATATAAGATTTCCAAGCCACCAATTTAAGTTACTTTTTTTGGTCTTGTTTTTTTGAGTTGGAGTCTCACTCCGTCGCCCAGACTGGAGTGCAGTGGCCGCTCCCGGACACCGCAGCCTCGACCTGCTGGGCTCCGGCGATCCTTCCACCTCAGCCTTCCAAGTAGCGCTGGAACTACAGGCGCGCGCTACCACGCCCGGCTCATTTTTTGTTTATTGTAGAGATGAGGTTTCACCAGTTGCCCAGGCGGGTCTTGAACCCGCAGCCTCAGGCAGTTCACCAAGGCGCGGGATTATAGGCTGAGCCACGGAGCCGGCTTAAGTTACTTTTTATTAGTTTCTCCATCGTGATATGCACTGCATGTGTTAATAAATACTTTTTTTCTCTTGTTCATGTGCCTTTTGTTACAGAAGTCTATTCCAACTGAGAATTTATTAGAGGAGACCCCAAAAAACTAAGCAGTTTTTTACCAAAAAAACAGCAGGATGCCTGTGCCTCATCCTCCCTGTTAACCCGATCTCGCCCCAAGCAACTTTTTTTTGTTTCCTCAGGTGAAAAAGTCCTCAAAAGGAAATGTTTTGCTGGTGTGGAAGATGTGAGAAATGAACTCATCTGTCCAAAATCAAAGGATAGACACAGAGATGTGGAGTTCAACAGAAGCAAGACTTTAATGACAGTCTTGCAAGATCGGGTGTCTGGTATGCAGGCACACCCAAGGTGGTTACAACAAGCTTTTTATTTTCTAGTGTGTAAGTCCCTCCTCTGGTTCCTCACTATCCAGGATTACAGGGACACAATCTCTCCCGAACATTCCCTAAGCATTTTTGGGTCCAAATAAGGTTAAAAAAAGTACTTGTTGCTATTTGATTGGAGGGCTTCAGCTTCCTTATTTCTAAGTAAGTTTCATTTCCCCAAGACTGCATGACTATCATCACGCCTCCATTTTTTTTGTTTCCAGTTGGAGTCTCACTCTGTCGCCCAGGCTGGAGTGCAGTGGCACACTCCCGGCCAACACAGCCTGGACCTGCTGGGCTCAGGCGAACCTTTTGCCTCAGGCTTCCAAGTAGCTGGAATTACAGGCATGCGCCACCATGCTTGGCTAATGTTTTAATTTATTTTAGAGATGATGTCTCGCCAAGTTGCCCGGGATGGTCTCGAACCCACGGGCTCAGGCAATCCTCTCACCTCGGCCTCCCAAAGTGCAGGGATTATAGGCGTGAGCCACTGCATCTGGCCCACGCCTCCATTTCTAACAAGCTTCGGGTCAAATCTGCTTCCTAGTATATGCTCTTGGTCACGTTAGCAGACTTCTTTATTTATGAAAATAAATCATCTGTTATCTTTCACAGACGAAAATAAAAAAAAAGGCAGAAGTAGTAAAAGACATCAAAATTGATGCATTCAAAAACTGAGCAGAGGAAAAAACATCTCGATAGGTGTATTGCATCAAATGGAGAGTACTTCGAAGGTGACTGAAGTTTAAATATGTCAGAATAAATGCACAATTTTTTTTTTTTTTTTTGAGTTGGAGTCTCACTCTGTCGCCCAGACTGGAGTGCAGTGGCCACTCCCGGCCACCGCAGACTCGACGACTGGGCTCTGGCGATCCTTCCGCCTGAGCCTTCCAAGTAGCTGGAACTACAGGCACGCACTACCACACCCGGCTGATTTTTTGATTTATTGTGGAGATGAGGTCTTGCCAAGTTGCCCAGGAGGGTCTCTAACCCACGGGCTCAGGCAATCCACTCACCTCAGCCTCCCAAGGTGCGGGATTATAGGCTGAGCCACCGAGCCCGGCTAAATGCACAATTTTTAATAAATAAATTCTAGGTTTTTGGGAGTCCCTCTTTGTATGATGGTTCAGGAAAAAAATTATCTTTCTTCCCCTGCATGCCATACCTTACTTTTCTTTCAGGCTATAAAGACAAATGACAAAAAAAGGTTTTTCCTCCTTAAGAGTTTTGTTGTTAGGCCAGGCTCAGTGGCTCAGCCTGTAATCCCAGCACTTTGTGAGACCGAAGCGAGTGAATTGCCTGAGCTTGCGGGTTCGAGACTAGCCCGGACAACTTGGCGAGAACTCATCTCTAAAATAATTTTTAAAAATTAGCCAGGTGTGGTAGTACATGCCTATAGTTTTGGCTATTTGGAAGGCTAAGGCGGAAGGATCGCCTGAGCTCAGCAGGTCGACGCTAGGGTGGCCGTGAGTGTGCCACTGTACTCCAGCCTGAGCGATAGATTGAGACTCCAACTAATAAAAAGAGTTTTGTTGTTAATCTCCACCACCAGAAACCAAATAAGAGTGAAAAACCATGACAGAAAAAAGGGAAGTTGCAATGTTATCACAGTAGACCAGTTTCTGACTTTGTAAATGACAAATGGAAAACAATTTTAGATTTTTTTTCCCCTCTGCTTTTATTTCTCCAATGGAGAAAAAAGTGGAGTTTTCCTTTGGTGTTGCTCTCTTGCTCCACATTTAGATGTAAATTAGGCTTGAAAATAAAATTCTGGTGCAACAATAAGGTTCTTTTTGGCACAAGTGGCAATTTGCATCTTTCAGAACTCCTAGAAACCAGGCTCAGTGGCTCAGCCTGTTATCCCGCGCCTTTGGGAGGCTGAGGTGAGTGGATTGCCTGAGCCCGCGGGTTCGAGAC
>NW_007258868.1:101418-105781 GCF_000164805.1 Carlito syrichta | reverse complement strand
GAGCCCAGCAGGTCGAGGCTGTGGTGGCCGGGAGCGGCCACTGCACTCCAACCTGGGCAACAGAGTGAGACTCCAACTCAAAAAAAAAACAAAAAACAAAACAGAACTCCCAGAACTTTTTCTTGCCCAAGCAGAATCTTTTGTGCAAAATGGAGACCAATATAATCTCAATGAGTTAGTTACCTTCTTTTGGAAAAAGTAGAAGACAAAACCATCAGTTGCTGTTGAAATTTGGAATTGCGAATTTTGTTATTTAGAAGTTTGAATGAAGCCAGGCTCGTTGGGTCAGCCTGTAATCCCTCGCTTGGGGAGGCTGAGGTTAGTGAATTGCCTGAGCCCACGGGTTCGAGACCTGCCTGGGCAACTTGGCAAGACCTCATCTCTACAATAAATAAAAAATTATCTGGGCGTGGTAGTGTGCACCTGTACTTCCAGCTACTTGGAAGGCTGAGGCGGAAGGATCGCCGGAGCCCGGCAGGTCGAGGCTGCGGTGGCCGGGAGCGGCCACTGCACTCCAGTCTGGGCGACAGAGTGAGACTCCCAACTCAAAAAAAAAAAAAAAATCGACAGGAGCTAAATAATTTTAGTTTTTGAAAATTTTGCCCAGTAGTATGAGAATTTAGTTTAATAAATTCTTCACAAATTGAGGTGAAGTTGGGCTGTAAGTACCTAAGCGTAACAGTGGTTTTCTTTGGGAAAATAGTTTTCTTGGGTTGGAGTCAGAAAAACCTTGTTCTTCTATGATTAAAGCCATTACTGTCATATTAAGAATACTACCTGATATTTAGCAACACAAAAACAATGGTTTGTGCGATTTTGCAGCAAAGTAAATTTATTAATTCTAGACCGTAACTTAAAATTACTAGGAGAGCTGTAGGCTGGGTCGTGAAGTAGGCAAAATTTATGTTCATCCCTTTTATTTTTTGAGTTAGAATCTCACTCTGTCGTACAGTCTCGACCCGCTGGGCTCCAGTGATCCTTCCGCCTCAGCCTTCCAAGTAGCCAGAACTACAGGCGCGCACTACCACACCTGACTAATTTTTAATTTCTTGTAGAGATGAGGTCTTGCCAAGTTGCCCAGGTGGGTCTCGAACCCACGGGCTTAGGCAATCCACTCCCCTCGGTCTCCCAAAGTGCTGGGATTACAGGCTGAGCCACGGAGCCCGGCATGTTCTTCCCTTTTTAATGTTGTTATCCCTTTCATATTTCCCTATTCTCCAACATCTTTTATTTTCCAAATCCTTCTCAGTTAACTAATCTCTAGTACTGTTATTCCTTTCTAAGGTAATCATAGTTTAAAAGTGCATTCTTTTTTTTTTGAGTTGGAGCCTCACTCTGTCACCCAGACTGGAGTGCAGTGGCCGCTCCCGGCCACCACAGCCTCGACCTGCTGGGCTCCGGCGATCCTTCCTCCTCAGCCTTCTAAGTAGCTGGAATTACAGGTATGCGCTACCACGCCCGGC
This sequence comes from Carlito syrichta, assembly GCF_000164805.1. Lineage (NCBI taxonomy): Eukaryota > Metazoa > Chordata > Mammalia > Primates > Tarsiidae > Carlito > Carlito syrichta. Next base: position 104,318 of record NW_007258868.1, on the reverse strand, counting down.
TGATTTTTTGATTTATTGTAGAGATGAGGTCTGGCCTGCCCAAGTGGATCTCAAACCCGCGGGCTCAGGCAATCCACTCACCTCAGCCTTCCAAAGGTGCGGGATTACAGGCTGAGCCACTGAGCCCAGCAAAAGTGCATTCTTAAACACCAAAAACACCTAAGGGAGGAAAGGAAAGACTAGTGGAATTCTATAGCTAGCAACATGGCAACCTACAGAAAAGGAATCTCCATCTGAATGCCTCATATTCTAATATGCTTCCAGTTTCTACTTAGGAATGTGTTGTCACTGCCACACAATCTTCTGCAATTGCTGTTGGCTCACTTACAATTCAAATGATAAAAAATCTGTTAAATTCTTATTTCCTTTCTTATCTTCCAAGCAAAATATGGCAAGATCTATGACCAGTTATTGATACTTTGACTGAGACTGCCACTCCCAGACTCAATTTCCTTTGTCTCATACTTCTGATAGAACCTCACCTAGAGGCCAGGCCCAGTGGCTCACACCTGTAATCCCAACACCTTGGGAGGCAGAGGTGAGAGGATTGATTTCCTGAGCTCAGGAGTTTGAGACTATCCTGGACAACTTGGCGAGACTTTGTTTCTACAAATAATAAAAAAAAATTAGCCAGGCACGGTGGTGAATGGTTGTGGTTCCAGCTACTTGGAAGGCTAAAGCAGAAGGATTACCTGAGCCCGGCAAGTAGAGGCTATGATGGACATGAGTGCGTTACTGCACTCTAGCCTGGGCAACAGCGTGAGACTCCAACTCAAAAAAAAACAAAAAACAAAAAACATAACCTAACAGACCTAGACACCTAGCCTGCCAACCCTGATTCAAACTGGACTGAGTAAAATAATCCTGATTCACATCAAGTGAAAGCTGGACACTCTAATCCCAAAGGAGTCCTCATATACTTAGCAGAGGTACTTGGACACCATGATCCTAAGATGGGCACCAACTGTACACAATAGGTCACTTTCAACCAGCTCTGTGCTTACACAACTGATAAACCCAGGAATCAGTAGCCACTGACATCACTCAGAGACTTTATATACCTAATATGGATATAGTTTGCCATATTTGACTTCAGAGACTTTCCTCTGTCAAGCCTCAAGAGCCTACTTGGAGTACTTATATGAGCTCCTTGCTTGGCAGTGAACACTTTATCACTAATCTCGCAATCTGTGGTCTCTAAGCATCTTTATGTTTTTCTTTATACCTCTTTTCAAAGAAATTTCAGGTGTTAAGGGACATAGAAAAGAATATTAGGGCCGGGCTCAGTGGCTCAGCCTGTAATCCCAGCACTTTGGGAGGCCGAGGTGAGTGGATTGCCTCGAGCCCGCGGGTTCGAGACCCGCCCGGGCAACTTGGTGAGACCTCAGCTCTAATAAATAAAAAATTAGCCGGGCGTGGTAGCGCGCACCTGTAGTTCCAGCTACTCGGAAGCCTGAGGCAGAAGGATCGCTGGAGCCCAGCAGGTTGAGGCTGTGGTGGCCGGGAGCAACCACTGCACTTCAGTCTGGGTGACAGAGTGAGACTCCAACTCAAAAATAAATAAATAAATAGTTTATATTTGCTCCCCAAATAGAAAAACTAGCATGTAAGGCCAGGCACAGTGGCTCACATCTGTAATCCCAGCACTTTGGGAGGCCAAAGCAGAAGGATTGCTTTAGCCCAGGAGTTCAAGAACAGCCTGGGCAACATAGCAAGGCTTCATCTCTACAAAAAATAAAAAAAAAATTAGCTGGCCGGCTTCGGTGGCTCAGCCAGTAATCCCAGCACTTTGGGAGACCGAGGTGGGTGGATTGCCCGAGCCCGCGGGTTCAAGACCCGCCTGGGCAGCGAGATCTCATCTCTACAATAAATCAAAAAATCAGCTGGACGTGGTAGCACATGCCTGTAGTTCCAGCTACTTGGAAAGCTGAGGTGGAAGGATCTCAGAGCCCAGCAGGTCGAGGCTGTGGTGGCCCGGAGTGGCCACTGCACTCCAGTCTGGGTGACAGAGTGAGACTCCAACTCAAAAACAAACAAACAAACAAAAAAAAAAACAGCATATAAAATATACTTGTTTACACTTCACGTACCCCAGATATACAATAAACATATGATTATGCATGATTTTTATTGTTTAGCATTCATGAAACACTCTAACAATATAAACTTAAAGAATGGAGAACATTGATTTTATTCCTTAAAAGTCCAGCCTAGTTTCTTCTCTTTGTATGGTTTATACGTTGAGATTTCTTTTTTTTTTCTTTTTGAGTCGGAGTCTCACTCTGTCGCCCAGGCTAGAGTGTAGTAGCATGCTCACGGCTACCCTGAGACCTGCTAGGCTCAAGCGACCCCTCTGCCTCAGCCTTCCAAGTACCCGGAACTACAGGCGTGTGCTACCATGCCCGGCTAACTTTTTGATTTATTGTAGAGATGAGATCTTGCCAAGTTGCCCAGGCTGGTCCCAAACCCATGAGCTCGGGCAACCCACTCACCTCGGTCTCCCGGAGTGCTGTGATTATAGACATGAGCCATCGTGCATGGCCTGGATGTCTTTAAGTCATTGTGAAAAGCAGCTTCATACTCAAAATATCAGCTGGGTTATGTGCGAGGGATGACAGTGAAAGATTATCAAGAAGCAGAGGACTAGGTTTCACTTCTACATGGTGAATATACAAACGTATTCACAGAAGGTGGGGAGGCTGGGGGGTGGGGGGGAGTAGGTACATGAGAACTCTCTGGACTTTCCGTTCAATTTTGCTCTGAACCTAAAACTGTTCTTTAAAAAAAATGTCAATTTTTAAAAAAATTATCCAAGTTGGAGTGAAACAACAAAGAACTGACTGTGTAGGATCTTTCCTGGGCCACATTTTTTTTTTTTTTTTTTTTTTTTTTGTTGGGGT
>NW_007258868.1:96121-101355 GCF_000164805.1 Carlito syrichta | reverse complement strand
ACTCACCTCAGCCTCCCAAAGACGCGGGATTACAGGCTGAGCCACTGAGCCCGGCTCCTGGGCCACATTTTTATACAAAGAATAGTTAACACATTGAGTAGTCAGCAGTGTGATGGATACTGTGCTATGTAACTCACTTGCTTGAGCCAAGACTGCTAATTATCACCAAATATCTGCTCTTGCCTTCCCTTTAGTAATAAAACCCTCAATTTGTAGTTGGGTATTTGGCTCCCTAGGATAAAGGCTTCATTTTCTAGCCATTTTTGCTGGTAGGTGTGCCAAGTGACTAAATTTCTGGCACAGAAATAGGACACAACTGGAATTGGTGAGTATTTTTTCTAGGCAGTGTATCAAAGAGACAGCGCATAAGTTTTTTTTTTTTTTTTTTTTTGGGCCTCTTTTTCCCACTTGCTTGGCGATTAAGTGCATTCCCACAACAGGCTGAAAGCATCCTTTTCAGCTAGGTGTGGCCAGAGGGTTATGTTCTAACCGGTAAGTGTAAGCAAAAGTAGTATCACAGACGCTTCTGGAAAACTGTCTTTAAAGGGAGGTGGCATGGTTTTCACAACTTTCTTCTTTCTACTAGCTAGAATCTTCCTCAGTTTTTGCGGCAGATTTTGAGGGATGTTAGAGTAATAAGAGGGAAGAAGACTGAGTCCTCGAGGCTGTGGAAATGCTTTCAGGCTCTGTACTATTTACCTCCAACTTCATAAACATGAAAGAGAAAAAACTTCCATCTTGTTTAAATACCTGTTGTTTTTACTTTTCTGTGTTTCATGCTAAATGAATTCCTAATCCATACAGGATTAAGCACTTGGAAGTGGGGAGCTATACCTAACAAAAACTTTAAAACATTGTACTGGGCCTAGTAGCTGGGTGGCAGGTAGTATAATCTTAATATTGCAGACTGCTAATTTGGTGACAAACATTTCCCTGGTTTAACTTGAACAAGAGATCAAATGCTGACTGACTATAGCTTTAGGGGAAATGGTAGGAAAGATTGATGATTTTTGTGGGTATTGGCTGCTTCTTGATACTTTCAGAAAGCCTTACAGGCTAGAAGGAGACGGTAGAGAAGCAGACATGGAAGGGACTACGGCTCTCAAAGAAAGGGCAATTATTTTTGCATCCAAAGCAGAACCAGCTATAAGCAGTGGCTAAAAGCGTGCAGGGGAGAAAACCAGTACCTCATCATTCAAAAGCATTAATATACTGGGAAAGAGTAGATTAAGGGTAATTTTCTCCCACCTAAGTTGTCTTAAGTGACTTCAAGGTAGCTGCCATTAAACTGAAAGATAAATGGAGAATACTATCAGCAATAAGTAAAAGACCAGTCATCAGGCTGAAACAAAACACACACTCTCTCTCACACACACACACACATACACACTCACAAACTGTGCCTAGACAAGGTCTTTAGCTGTGATACAAAGACAGAGAATCGATGGATAAAAAATGTAAACAGAATTCCTGAAAGAATTATATTGCCTGCAAAAATCTATAGCTATTCAGCCCTTATAGCAATTCCCAAGCTTGCACAAAATGGAAATGGACTGGATAAGCAGTGTATCTCCCAAGAAATACAAAACTCTTCAAAGCCAATCTCAGATATGGCCATGGAGGGTGCTGTTCAAGGAGGAACTTCTGAGAAAGCACAGCTAGAGGTCATTAGGAACTGTGTTAGTCTTCCAGGGCTGCCATAACAAAATATCACAGATTGGTGGTTTAAAAACAGAAGTTTATCATGGTTCTGGAGGCTGGAACATCAAGAGCAAGGTAGCAGTAGGTTTGATTTCTCCTGAAGCTAAGTGAGCTTGCTTTTTTACAGTTCAACTTCAACTGAAGCATGTGCTTGATTTCTCAAATTTCTTTGCAAGCTTCTACTTGTCTACCTACCCCAGGGCTTTAGGAGGAATGCTTAGTGACTATTTCTCCAACTTCCCTTTCCGGATCTTTACTTCCTCAACTCCTCCCACAGTTGTGTAACTTCTAGCTCCTATAATAAATTCCTCACCCAATAGCACTCACAGTGGCTCTATTCCCTCACTGAACTCCTGACTGATATATTGGGTTTTATGACATATGCAAATCACCTTTATTCCACCAAAGTCACATATATTAACCCATTAAATCTTCCTAAAAACTGTGGGACCCCAGCCTGGGCAACTTGGTAAGACCTTGTCTCTACAATACATCAAAAATTAGCCAGGCGTGGTGGCACACATGTGTAGTTCCAGCTACTTGGAAGGCTGAGGTGGGAGGATTGCCCTCGCCCAGCAGGGCAAGACTGTGGTGGCCGTGAGCATGCCACCGTACCCCAGCCCGGGCGACAAAATAAGACTTTGACTCAAAAAAAAAAAAAAAAAAAAAAAAGAGCCGGGCTCGGTGGCTCAGCCTGTAATGCCACGCCTTTGGAATCCCGCACCTTTGGGAGGCTGAGGTGAGTGGATTTCCTGAGCCCGCGGGTTCAAGACCCGCCTTCAAAAAATCAGCCGGGCGTGGTAGCGCATGCCTGTAATTCTGGCTACTTGGAAGGCTGAGGTGGAAGGATCGCAGGAGCCCAGCAGGCGAGGCTGCGGTGGCCAGGAGCGGCCACTGCACTACAGTCTAGGCGACAGAGTGGGACTCCAACTCAAAAAAACAAAACAAAACCGTGGAAAGGTGGGACTGTTGATATCTACATTTTACAGATGTGGAAATGGGTTTAGAGAAGGTAAGTAACATTCTCACTGTCACATAGCAAGTAAGTGGACAAGCCAAGTTTGTAACCCAATCTGCCACCTGCTAGAGCCCAAAAGCTTAACCGCAACACCTTAACACATGTGTACTTGCTGTCCAGAAGTTCTACTCATTCATATCCCTTCTGGCTTTGGTGTTTTTGTGTTTAAAGTTAATTATGCAGCCAGGCTCGGTGGCTCAGCCTGTAATCCCGCGCCTTTGGGAGACTGAGGTGAGTGGATTGCCTGAGCCCATTGGTTCGAGACCCACCTGAGCAACTCAGCGAGACCTCATCTCGACAATAAATCAAAAATGAGCCGGGCGTGGTAGCGCGCACTTGTAGTTCCAGGTACTTGGAAGGCTGAGATGGAAAGATCGCCGGAGCCCAGCAAGTCAGGGCTGCAGTGGCCGGGAGCAGCCACTGCACTCCAGTCTGGGTGACAGAGTGAGACTCCAACTCAAAAAAAAAAAAAAGTTAATTATGCTATCTAATCAGACAACCATAACGTATGAACAACAAACAATAAAGACTGCTAATGTGTCACCAGGGTTCAGTTAATAGCTGTTAGAAAGTATTCGTCTTACTGATAGTTTGTTTGTCTATTTCCACTTCAGTTCCCTAAAAGCCAAACCCCTGGTCAGGTAGAACTCCACTCCAGGCAAGGGCTAGGGTCCAGTTTTTTGTTGTTTTATTTGATATTTAAAAGCTGAGGAAAGAGTGATGCCACACCACTGGTATATTGCCTGCTAAAACAGAGACTATAAACTCAAGTTGCCAACAATTCTGAAAGAACAAAAGAATGGGTTAGATTTTGAGGTCTAAATGAAAATAAAGTCAGACCTACAGGACATTTTGGGGATTTACTAAACATGTACCCACAGGGAAGTGAGAAAGAAGTCAGGCAATGTGAACAACTGTATGTACCTTTTAATTTGCTTAAGCTCAGTAATTCATAGGGAATTGAAGTCCTCATTTTTTTGGCCTTGTGGTATATATTGTCAGAACCATGCTCACATTCCTGTGATACTTAATAACACCTGACTTTTCTTGAGATCATTCTTTCAGTCTAGGTACAGAGTAAGTCCAAAGTGCTGGAGAGTCAAAAACAACAACAACAACAACAACAAAATAATAATAAACCCAAAGTGTTGGAGAGTTGACACTCCTGGGAGCAACTATAAACAAATGACTGATAGGATTAGAGGAAAAATACCCCAGCTTCCTTTCCCCTCTGGGACAGCTCTCAGAGATTCTCAGCACGATTGAGCCTCAGTTATGCCCAATGGTAATTAATGTAACCAGTCTAGGCTTCCTTCACTTCCATGTCTTACTTCCTTTCTCCTCTGTCAATGTTTTGTAGATTCACTCTGCAAATGATTTACATTTAAGTCTTTTGCTTGGGATCTGCCTCTGAAAGAATCTGACCCAATACATTCCAATTAGAGGAAAAATGCTCTTGCCCCAGTATAATTGACTAAAAATTCTCAATTTTTTCAAGTTTGAAATCCTACACACTAGAGATGGATATGGAGTGTTAAACTGGAAAATTCAAGACTCCTTCTAGGGTTGTAAAGCAACTATCATTTTAGTCCCTATATCCTAGTTGGTTATATTGCTTTCCTCTTACTACTATTCGACCTGGTCACAGTGTTGCTCAAAGGAATCATTAACCATCATGAAGTAAGCAAATTCCCACTACCTCATATTGGAACAAGTTTAATAGAATTGTTTATGTCAAAAGACGTATAATCTCAAGTCTACTTCTGCAACCTGAAGTTAAAAAAAAACGCAAATATATAAATATATATATAAATCTTGCCATTTATATATATATAAATTTATATATATATATATATATAAATGGCAAGACCTCATCTCTACAACAAATAAGAAAAAATTAGCCAGGCTCGGTGACTCAGCCTGTAATCCCGCGCCTTTGGGAGGCTGAGGTGAGTGGATTGCCTGAGCCCGTGGGTTCGAGACCCGCCTGGGCAGCGAGACCTCATCTCTCCAATAAATCAAAAAATCAGCCGGGCGTGGTAGCGCATGCCTGTAATTCCGGCTACTCGGAAGGCTGAGGCGGAAGGATCGCCGGAGCCCAGCAGGCGAGGCTGCGGTGGCCGGAAGCGGCCACTGCACTCCAGTCTGGGTGACAGAGTGAGATTCCAACTCAAAAAAAAAGAAAAGAAAATAAAAGAAAAAATTAGCCGGGCGTGGTAGTGCGTGCCTATAGTTCCAGCTACTTGGAAGGCTGAGGCAGAAGGATCGCTGGAGACTAGCAGGTCCAGACCATTTATAACAATGGAACTCTGACCTATGAAAGGGATCAGAACAGGCTATGCCCCAAATTATGCCAATTTAATATATTGATTATTTTGAACTAAAGGCATCTGAGAAACTGCAAATGTTTTCTGCCCTCCTTTCTGCCTAAAAGCAGGGCATACATTTTCCGTGAGAAAGACACTCTCCTCTGACTAGGAAGAAAACATTCTTTTTTTTTTTTTTTTTTTTGAGT
>NW_007258868.1:89397-96101 GCF_000164805.1 Carlito syrichta | reverse complement strand
GCTCCGGCGATCCTTCCGCCTCAGCCTTCCAAGTAGCTGGAATTACAGGCATGCGCTACCACACCCGGCTGATTTTTTTGATTTATTGTAGAGATGAGGTCTTGCTGCCTAGGCAGGTCTCGAACCCGCGGGCTCAGGCAATCCACTCACCTCAGCCTCCCAAAGGCACGGGATTACAGGCTGAGCCACCGAGCCCGGCTCGAAAACATTCTTTTCACTGGAAATGGGAGTTGCTATCAACATGAGTCTGAATAAACAAACCTTACTAATATAGCACTTATATTCTAGTAGTTACTCCAGCTATTTCCTAGTCACTTTCCCACAATTTACCACATCCATAAGCTCGAACCCATTTCCTTTGTCTAACCAAACCTCTACAATTTATCACCCTTTGTTAAAATGGTATATAAAGCCGGGCTCCGTGGCTCAGCCTGTATCCCGCACTTTGGAGGCTGAGGTGAGTGGACTGCCTGAGCCCACAGATTTGAGACCTGCCTGAGCAACTTGGCGAGACCTCATCTCTATAATAAATCAAAAAATTAGCCAGGTGTGGTAGTGCTCGCCTGTAGTTCCGGTTACTTGGAAGGCTGAGGTGGAAGGATTACCAGAGCCCAGCAGGTCGAGGCTGCGGAGACTGGGAGCGTTCCACTGCACTCCAGTCTGGGTGACAGAGTAAGATTCCAACTAAAAAAAAAATGGTATATAAGCCTAGAGTCTCTGAGGTTTTCACTTGTTCTTCTCTATTAAGTGCCTCTTGCCATATAAAACTATTAACATCAGCCGGGCTCGGTGGTTCAACCTGTAATCCTGCGCTTTGGGAGACCGAGGTGAGTGGATTGCCTGAGCCCGCGAGTTTAAGACCCGCCTGGGCAACTTGGCAAGACCTCATCTCTACAACAAATAAAAAAAAAATTAGCCGGGCGTGGTAGCATGCGCCTGTAGTTCCAGCTACTTGGAAGGCTGAGGCGGAAGGGTCACTGGAGCCCAGCAGGTCGAGGTTGCAGTGGCTGGAAGCGGCCACTGCACTCCAATCTGGTTGACAGAGTGAGACTCCAACTCACTCTGAACAAACTCAAAAACAAACAAAACTATTAACATCAAAATGTATATTTTTCTCCTGTTAATACATTATTTATCAGCTTAATTTTCAGGACCCAGGTACATAATAATATAAGAGAGTAGAGAAAAATTTTTCCTCACTTCACTGACAACATGCAGCAACCTGTCCAGGAAACCAGTATCTTATTTGCAATAACCAATTAGAAAGACAGTCTGCTATAAGTCAAACTTGTAGGAAGTCAATCTGCTATCCTTTTTCTTTTTTTTATTTTTTTAAATCGGAGCCTCACTCTGTTGCCCAGGCTGGAGTGCCGTGGTACATTCATAGCCACCCTAGCATCCACCTACTGGCCTCCAGCAATTCTTCTGCCTCAGCCTTCCAAGTAGCTGGAACCACGGGCGAGCACTACCACGCCCAGTTCATTTTTGATTTATTGTAGAAATGAAGTCTTGCCAAGTTGGCCAGGCGGGTCTCGAACCTGCAGGCTCAGGCAATCCACTCGCCTCAGCCTCCCAAAGTGCTGGGATTACAGGCTGAGCCACCGAGCCCAGCCAAGTCTGCTATCTTTAATGACAGTCCAAGAGGTCAAACAATAACTGTTTTCCCCTGTGACAAAAGCCAGAATAGCCAGGACTGGATTAGTTAACTGATAGCTTCCCTAATTTTTGTCCTTTCTTTCAATTTAGGACCAATCAGAGAAAGCCAACTATGGACCCCTTACCAATCACATAGGATTCCCTGATTCTACTTTGCCTGCCTCACAACTTTCCTAGCAAACTCTAACTGAGGCATAGTTGAATCCTTTTCTCTACTATAAAACCTTTCCCTCCTCTGCCTGTTTTTGAGTCCTGACCAAAAATACAAGTGTCAGTGATTGACTCCCTTGCTGTAGCAATCTCTGAATAAGTACCTTTTGTTCTCATTTGGTTAGTCTTATTTCTACAGAAAATTACCCTTGTAATTTTCTATTTGGGTCTAGTATTTCTTTCTTTTTTTTTTTGAATTGGAGTCTCATTCTGTAGCCCGGACTGGAGTGCAGTGGCCGCTCCCGGCCACCACAGCCTCAACCTGCTGGGCTCCAGCGATCCTTCTGCCTCAGCCTTCCAAGTAGCTGGAACTACAGGCAAGCGGTACCACACCCGGCTAATTTTTTAATTTATTGTAGAGAAGAGGTCTCACCAAGTTGCCCGGGTGGGTCTGGAACCCGCGGGATCAGGCAATCCACTCACCTCTGCCTCCCAAGGCGTGGGATTACAGGCTGAGCCACCGAGTCCGGCTAGATAGTATTTCATGTTATACCCCATTCTCTCCACCCATATTGGCCTAATACAGATGGCATACTATTTTAGAATTCCAGTTATAAGGATGTCTTTTATCCCTGGATGAGACTACACATTGACCATTTTAATCTCATGAGACAAAAATTTTAGGGCACCAATAGAAAAAGGCCAGAGGATTTCACATGTCCCTTTCCCACTATCAAATGCAATCACAAAACAATATTTAAATATTAGCAATACTGCTTTTGTCCCTTATCCCTTGCCTGAATGTGGGAATCTTCAGTTGTTTGAAGTTTCCTTGTCCCCTGAAGTAGCACACGTAGCACTTCTTCCTCAGTGTCTGAGAGTCAAAGACTCTTGAATGGCTGCCTGCAAGATTGCCACTGAGTCTCTACAGAGACTCTACACAGGAAGTGAGGGAGTGTCTTCTGGGGTCCACCTGATGTAACTTTCTTGCAACCTCTCAGCTGGCTATTTATTTGTTCTCAACTATCATTCTCACACTTTTGTGCTCTGCTGTGTGTTGTAAAGTGCTTGGATTCTGTAATCTACATTTTCCAACTGATTTTCCTCAGATTCTACCAATGAGATGCAGAAGGAAGGGAGCTGTAACTCTCTTTTTCCAGTTTTGAGCAACTGAAAAAGCAGTTGTTTCCAGCACTGCTTAGTGATTAAAACAACAACAACAACAACAAAACAGAGGCAACAATAGCACTGGTGGCAGAGACAACATCAGTAATGAAGAGCCTGGGACAGAGACGCTACAGTGACTTTGACAGCAGCTTGCACTTCCTGCTCAGGAAGCTCCAATAACCGAAGACTTAGCTTCACACACCCTTGACCTCTGCTCAGTGATTTTGTTTCCCCAATCTAGAAATGGTAACCATTACTTCTGATCGAGTAACCTTTTCTCCCCCTCCAGGCTTTCCAACAATCTTAATCAATTCCTGTATTTAAATCTCTTCTAGTGGAAATACCTAGAGTGGCTTTCTCCCCCTCAACTGCTGAATGATAGAGACCTCTCAAGGTGAAAGTCAGTTAAAATTCCACCCACGTGAAATGTCAGGGTATCTTTGTTTTATTTGAAATATAAAAAAACAAGTTTCTGGTCAGGCTGGGTGGCTCGGCCTGTAATCCCAGCACTTGGGGAGGCCGAGGCGAGTGGATTGCCTGAGCCAGCGGGTTCGAGACCCGCCTGGGCAACTTGGCCAGACCTCATCTCTACAACAAATCAAAAACTAGCCAGGCGTGGTAGCGTGCGCCTGTAGTTCTGGCTCCTTGGAAGGCTGAGGCGGAAGGATCGCCAGAGCCCAGCAGGTTGATGCTGGAGTGGTCGTGATTGTGCCACTGCTCTCCAGCCTGGGTGAAGGAGTGAGACTCCAACTCAAAAAAAAAAAAAAAAGGAAAAAGAAACAAGTTTCCTTCTTATCTCTTTGGGAAGATATTTGCCCTAGAGAAAGAGCCTCTGGCAGTGGATTTGCATAGATTATTCACTCTCCCTTAGCACAGATATGCAAATATATCCTAAGAAAAGGCTCTGTGACCCTGAGCGACTTTACTCAAGAATTACAGTCCTAGCCAGGTACAGCAGTTGTACTTGTAAACCCAGCACTTTGGGAGGCAGAGCCAGGAGGATTGCCTGAGCCCGGGGGTTTGAGACCAGCCTGGGCAATTTGGCGAGATCTCATGTCTACAAATAATAATTTTTAAAAAGTTAGCTGAGTGTGGTAGAGCACACCTGAGGTTCTAGCTACTTGGAAGACTGAGGTGGAAAGGATTGCCTGAGACCAGCAGGTTGAGGATGCAGGTTGAGGATGCAGTGGCTGTGAATACACCATTGCACTCCAGCCTGGGAGACACCATGAGACTCTGGCTCAAAAAAAAAGAAAGTTCTGTTTATTTTAGTACTCTTTTTAAAATACATTTAAAAAATATAAGTAAATAAAGTAAATATATATATATTTTAAAATTACATGACCAGGGCCAACCTTCACGTGGAGGCCTTCCAAAATATTTCACAATAACACATTTCTTTTCCAATCAGCAGTCTGATGTGTGGTGAAGGTTTGTGAAAGGAAATTAACATCTATCATCCTCAAACTAGTGTCCTTTCTCTATCAAGGTCTGTTTTGCATTGGTGTAGAAACACTTTGTTTTGAAGTACTAGTAAAGAACTACTGCCCTAAACCTGCGAATTCCTCTCCTGTCCTTGCAGACTTGACCATTCTGGCAATTCCCATCATCTCCCAGACCTTCCTAAATTCAAGCAACTGAAGGGTTAATGACACTGCTCCAGTACTGTGACCAGTGTCCTTTCTGATAGGTTGATGTCCATGCCAGTCACTACGGGGGGAGGGTTCTGCCCTCATTACCTAGCTCACATTCCCTACACATCTGTTTTTGTGTGAGCCTACCCAAAACTCAGTGAGCAAAGATAGGGTCTCTGATATAATTTCAGCACTCTAACATTAAAGACCTAAGGTCTACCTGGTTTCTTGGGGCTAGGGTCACCCAACCCCTGCTGCTGGTCCCACTGAGTGACCTTCATATGACTGCTTGTGGGAACTACAGTAAAATGGTCTGTGTGAAATTTTGGCTCTGAGCAAAGCAGGGAGAGAAACTGCGGTCAGGCAGGTCGCAGCAGGGGCAAAGGCAGTCATGGTTAGAGCTCCATATTCTCTGTTGGCATGGCAGACACTCCCAAAACAGGAGATAGGATGCAGGAAGAGAAGGCTCTTGAGGTAGTTTGAAGAAAAGGGTTAACTGAGACTTAGGTACCACTCTTCTGTATTGTTGTTGAATTCCACCTTCATTTAATGTTGATGAGTTCATTCAAACTCCCTGTCCATTGATCAGGGACATTAATATTGATATTATTAATAAAAATGAAAATCAGCAGACACAGTGGCTCATGCCTGCCCAGCACTTTGAAAGGCAAAGGCGAGAGGATTGCCTGAGCTCAGGGTTTGAGACCAGCCTGGGCAACTTGGCGAGACCTCATCTCTACAATAAACCAAAAAAATAGCTGGGTGTGGTGGTATACGCCTGTAGCCCCAGCTACTCAGGAGGCTGAGGTGGAAGGATCCTTTGGACCCAGCAAGTTGAGGCTGCAGTGGCCATGAGCGTGCCACTGCACTCCTGCCTGGGTGACAGAATGAGATCCCGACTCAAAACAAAAACAAAAACCTAGCATTGTCAACCCTAGTCTACAAATGAAAAAACTGAGGCACAAAAATTGTATTTAAAATGTATCAGGCAAGCCAGCATTTGAACCCAAGCAACTGGCACGTCATCACACATTAATTTCTACCTTCCATCTGGTCTGAAGAATTACCTTTGTTTTGCTTTTTAAATAACATTTATATTTGTTTGCTGATTGTTGATCATATGTATATTGATTATATTAAAAATCCAGTTATAGCGATTAACTAGAAAGTTATTTAATGGAGTTGGTTTTAATTTAGTGGAAAGAGAAATAAGCATCATGAATAATGCTGCTGATGTTAAGACAAATTGAAAACTTATTTAGATTATAAGCTACCTAATGACAATCAATTCAATTGAAATGTTGAAAGAGCTTTATGCCGTTCTTTTTGTAAATTGTGGCTTAAACAGACACATCATTTAGCTAGTGAGAACTGCCTTAAAACGTAATGCTAACGATTTCTAGAAATAAACAAATTATTTAGAAACTAAAAAAATTTGCACTTTCGAGACCCGCCTGGGCAGCGAGACCTCATCTCTACAATAAATCAAAAAATCAGCCGGGCGTGGTAGCGCATGCCTGTAATTCCGGCTACTGGGAAGGCTGAGGCGGAAGGATCATCGGAGCCCAGCAGGTCGAGGCTGCGGTGACCGAAAGCAGCCACTGCATTCCAGTATGGGTGACCGAGTGAGATTCCAACTCAAAAAAATAAAAAAATAAAAAATAAAAAAATAAAATGACACACAAAAAAAAAACAGGGGCAGTGGGTTGGTGCCGATCAGGAAGCAGATCATTCTACTTCCAGGATGTCTCATTGTCGGGTTGGCTCAGTACTGAGTAGTTTCCCGGGCTGCAAGACTGTCAGTGGTGACAATGAAACTGTTGGCCGGTCACCCTGTAACCACTTTTCAGTTGGCAGAAGGGAGGCTTGTGACCTGATTCAGATTAAGTCAAAGACAGTTTCTCCACCAAGTAGCAATAGGGTAAACAGATTCTTCAGTGCGTTTCACAGAGATCCCTGAGATAGCACTCGTCATTTTTCAAAAAGCTCAGTCTCTGGAAGAGCCACAGCTTGTTCCCGAGTTCAGAATCTCTGCCGCACGTCGCCGAATGTTTGCACAGGACTAAGAAAAACTTGGAGGAAGAAAACCGCGCCCTT
>NW_007258868.1:85893-89377 GCF_000164805.1 Carlito syrichta | reverse complement strand
GGAAGGCTGAGGCGGAAGGATCATCGGAGCCCAGCAGGTCGAGGCTGCGGTGACCGGGAGCGGTCACTGCACTCCAGTCTGGGCGACAGAGTGAGATCCAACTCAAATTTTTTTTAAAAAATGTTTTTTTTGTTTTTGTCATTTGAGCTGGAGTCTCACTCCACTGCCCTGGCTGGAGTGCAGTGGCATGCTCACGGCCACCCCAGTATCAACCTGTTGGGCTCAGGCGATCTTTCCACCTCAGCCTTCCAAGTAGCGGGAACTACAGGTGTGCGTTACCAAGTCTGGCTAATTTTTGATTTATTGTAGAGACGAGGTCTCACCAAGTTGCCTGGGCTGGTCTCAAACCCGCGGGCTCAGGCAATCCACTCACCTTGGTCTCCCAAAGTGCTGGGATTATAGGCTGAGTCACTGAGCCCGGCCACATGCAATTGAATAAACAGGTTTTTTAGTTTTTGAGTTGGGAGGTCTCACTCTGTCACCCAGGCTGGATTACAGTGGTACGATCATGGCTCACTTCAGCCTCAATCTCCTAGGCTCAGGTGATCCTTCTGCCTCAACCTTCTGAGTAGCTGGGACTGCAGGCACACACCACCATGTCTGGCTAATTTTTTGACTTTTTTCATAGAGATGAGATCTTGCTATGTTGCCCAGGCTGGTCTCAAACTCCTGGGCTCAAGCAATCGTCCCAGCGTGGCTTCCCAAAGTGCTAGGATTACAGCCGTAAGCCGCTACACCTGGCCAACAGTTTTATTTACATAGATATATAATTTTTATAATTTAGAAATGGAGAATATATTTTTAAGTGTTCACGTTTATATATTGATAATAAGGTTAATTTACAATATATATTGACAATTAGATATGTTGATTGTCACCCCCAACAGCAAATATCAACAAACTCCATTTCAAACAGGCTGAAGTGGCAAAGGAAGAAATTTCCTTTTTCTCACATAGCTAGTAGGCCAGGGTAAGTTTCAGGCATTGTAAGATGAGAGGCTTGGTACTGCTCTCAAGGTTCTTTCTGCATCTGTTCCACTTTTCTCACTGTGGGAAAGCCTTACATTGTCTCAATATGGCCACAGCACTTCCTGCTGTTACATCTGTGGTAGTTAAAAATATGCCCACAGCCAGGCTCCGTGGTTCAGCCTGTAATCCCAGCGCTTTGGGAGGCTGAGGTGAGTGGATTGCCTGAGCCCGCGGGTTGGAGACCCGCCTGGGCAACTTGGTGAGACCTCATCTCTACAATAAATCAAAAATTAGCTGGGTGTGGTAGCGCGTGCCTGAAGTTCCAGCTACTTGGAAGGCTGAGGCAGAAGGATCGCTGGAACCCAGCAGGTCGAGGCTGCATTAGCAGGGAGCGACCACTGCACTCCAGTCTGGGTGACAGAGTGAGACTCCACTCCAAAAAAAAAAAAAAATGGATATTGAAAGGTGACTTAATCAAGATAGTCTAAGCTGTGCTTTATACCAATTCAGAGTGGCTCAATATACCAAAAGTTTGTTTCTTTTTCATATACATGTCCAATGTGCCTTGGGAAGGTGACCTTGGCTAAAAAAGATTTCAACTCAAAACTTACTTCTTTGATCTCCCCAATGACAGAATAGGCAAGTGAGACATTATTTACTGGATCCTTCCTGGAAATGACACATATCACCTCCTTTCTTATCTAACTGACAAAAGTAAATGTCTAAAAGAGTCGCAATACAATATCACATTGTGACCAAAAGCTGGATGCATAAATATTTGGTGAACATCACTGATAAGTATCAGGAGGAAAGCAAAACCTGCAAAACCTACTTACTAAACTACCTGAAACTGGGAGGGTACTATGACAACAGTCTTTCCATACTCCACTCCCTATAATTCCCCATACCTCTTAAGGAATCTCTGTCTCTTCTCGTCTTTGTCCTTGAGGAACTGAAGTGGTTAAATAGATTGAATGTGCCGGCTTGGTGGCTCAGCCTGTAATCCCGCGCCTCTGGGAGGCTGAGGTGAGTGGATTGCGTGAGCCTGCGGGTTCGAGACCCGCCTGGACACGGAGACCTCATCTCTACAATAAATCAAAAATTAGCCGGGTGTGGTAGCGCGTGCCTGTAATTCCGGCTACTTGGAAGGCTGAGGCGGAAGGATCGCCGGAGCCCAGCAGGACGAGGCTGCGGTGACCGGGAGCGGCCACTGCACTCCAGTCTGGGCAACAGAGTGAGACCCAACTCAAAAAACAAAACAAAACAAAACAAAAAACCCAAAATAAATAAATAAATAAATAGATTGAATGTTAAGGTACATGGCACAGGGATAGGTCCTAGCTTAAGCGCTGCTAGATCTTAACCTGATATGTGTGAACAGGTCTTAGCAGACTATCTGAAAACTACCTAAAAACATTAGTACTAACTCAGAATCACGTATCTAATAATTGCAGCTCTGATATTAGCTCCAATAATGTATAATTTTGGTAATAATCCTAAAGTTATAAATAACATGTTGAAATTTTGAAGTGCTTTGGATGTTGGAATCTACATGTCAATAGCTCATCTTTTCTCAGGATTTTCATGCTTGTGGAGTGCCTATTATCTTAATTGGATGCTTGGCAGCTTCCTGGCCCAGGCAACAGATCAATTCTCCTACTAGGGTAGTTCTCCTGTCTCAGGTCCTGAAAAGCTCCTGACCTAGAGGGACTTCAGGCTGCTTTGCTTTGTCTTTTGGGTTATTTATTTATTTATTTATTTGAGTTGGAGTCTCACTCTGGCGCCCAGACTGGAGTGCAGTGTCACACTCCAGGCCACTGCAGCCTCGACCTGCTGGGCTCTGGCAATCCTTCCACCTCAGCCTTCCAAGTAGCTGGAACTACAGGCATGCACTGCCATGCCCGGCTAATTTTTTGATTTATTGTGGAGATGAGGGCTCGCCAAATTGCCCAGGCGGGTCTCAAACCCGTGGGCTCAGGCAATCCACTCACCTCAGCCTCCCAAAGGACGAGATTACAGGCTGAGCCACCGAACCGGGCAGGTTCTTTTGTTTCTGCCTGGTAGTTGATTTTCTAAAAAATCTGTTGTTTCTGACTCCCAGTTCTGGTATTATTCGGGCTATCTCCATCTCATTTATCAACTCTTTCTGAGAAGGTCTCCGGATGTCTCAGGCCTTCACCCAACCTTGCTGTTTTTCATGTCCCTCCTCTCTGTTCCCACAGCACATCCTCTTGTGCCTGTCCTTGTAAAGCATATGCCCTGTCACTCTGCAATAGCTGGTTTCCTGTGTATCTTCCTTCCGGGCCTGTAAGCACTTTGAAAGTAAGTTCCATGTTTTATGTGATTTTAAACAAATTCACAAGTCTAGAGGAGCCAATAGTACCATATTGCCTGGTTGGACGGAAATTTTCTTTTCTTTTTTTTTTTTTGAGTCAGAGTTTCACTCTGTCGCCCAACTGGAGTGCAGTGGCCGATCCCAGCCACCGCAGCCTCGACCTGCTGGGCTCCAGCGATC
>NW_007258868.1:85063-85873 GCF_000164805.1 Carlito syrichta | reverse complement strand
CGAACCTGCAGGCTCAGGCAATCCACTCACCTCAGCCTCCCAAGGCGTGGGATTACAGGGGAGATTTTCAATGAATGTTGAATGCATATTGAATACTACAAGGACCAAACTTTGGGGAGGAGGATTATAATAGGAGTCTTTAAAAATTCGGCCAGGCTTGGTGGCTCAGTCTGTAATCCCAGCACTTTGGGAGGCCGAGTAGTGTGGATTGCCTGAGCTGGCGGGTTCGAGACCCACCCGGGCAACTTGGCAAGACCTCATCTCTACAATAAATCAAAAATTAGCTGGGGGTGGTTGCAGGCACCTGTAGTTCCAGCTACTTGGAAGGCTGAGTTCGGGGCTGCAGGGGCCAGGAGCTTGCCACTGCACTCCAGTCTAGGTGACAGACTCCAACTCAAAAAAAAAATTCACCATAAAGATCTGAATTTGACTTTCTAAAGCAGGGAAAGCTAACAGTATCTACTGAATAGGTAAATGACTGTGGGAAGGACAACATATTTAGGCCTCGATTTAATACCATCAGCTCATCCAATTAATTGCTTATAAGAGTTCTCTGCCCATGGTCTCAACTTTGCTCCCCGGAGGGATGGGGATAACAGTATCACTAAGTGGCTATAGGGCAACACAATTTCTAGGGAAAGGTATAAAGCGTAGTTTGAAGCTCCTCCTGTAAATTTGCCTCCTGGAGAAAGGGACCATTTTCCTGTGTCATGATTGCACCAAGAAATTTATGTTAGCCGGGCTCGGTGGCTCAGCCTGTAATCCCGTGCCTTTGGGAGGCTGAGGTGAGTGGATTGCCTGAGCCCGCGG
>NW_007258868.1:83517-84664 GCF_000164805.1 Carlito syrichta | reverse complement strand
CGGAGCCCAGCAGGTCGAGGCTGCGGTGGCCGGGAGGGATCACTGCACTCCAGTCTGGGTGACGGAGTGAGACTCCAACTCAAAAAAAAAAAAAAGAAAAAGAAACTGATGTTGAGGTGTAGGCCAATTGCATTTCGTTCTTGCCCGTCTCCTGATGGATTGGCTCCTCGGGGACACTCAGACGCAGAGAGTAGGACTTTTACTACCACGAGCTAACGCTTACCCTTTCTGATTCCTATAACTACCAAAAAATTACATTATTTGTAAGTGTGGGCATTTATGGAAGATGGTTGGTTATAAAGTTTAGGGTGACTGCTGTTGTTCCTGGTGTGGCGAGCCGGATTGACCACTGTGGCCTTTAGGGAGGTCACACCCTGGCTCCGCGAGCTGGGGACAGCCTTCAAGGCGCAGGATGTAGTCAGGCTGTAGATCATTTGAAAGTCTGAAGGAGTACAGTCACCAGTCGTCTCACCACCTCCTTTTAGCCCACTTCCCTGGAGTTTCCAGACTCTCCGGAGAGGAGGCTTGCGGAGGTGGGGCTGGAATGCCTCCTGCATTCCTTCGCCTCTCCCCTTCCCCCAGGCTGCGGGTGCGGGTGCGGGGGAGGGGCAGGCGGCAGGAAGCTGGGCGGAGGCTGACCCCGTCCAGCCCGCGCCCGGGGTTCCCCAGGCCCCGAGCACGTGGACAGGAACCCTCTTCACATCGCCTGGTGGCATTGTCGCCAAACAGGCAACGTCAGGGCCACTTCCACAAAGCCTACCAGAAGACGCCCTGGTTTTTAAACGACAGCCGTACAGAGATCAAGGCCATTCGTGCTCACTACTCTCTCGTCTGTAAAATGGGGGTAAGAGAAAAATGACAACGATTAAAAAAAAAAAAACGAATCTTGCGTAACAGCACAGTGTTCATTTCCGGTGGACGGTGGAGAGGAACTGAGCATTGTTGATTTCGTTCCAGCCAAGGGCAAAGACAGACCCTCCACAACAAATGTTTGCCTTTGTTCGGGGCCCTGCAGAGAGCCATCTCCCCGCAGAGAAAGAGTCCCCAGCGTGCATCCCCCGGTCGGCAGGCCGTGGGGATTAGGCAGAGCAAGCTCTCTGGAGCGGTCTTCCCGGCCGGAGACAGCGTTCTGGGAAGCAGGCGGGGT
>NW_007258868.1:80408-83236 GCF_000164805.1 Carlito syrichta | reverse complement strand
GGAATGGCCGGGACACGCCAGCCTGCGTTCCCAGGTGGCCGCCCGGGCGCAGAGGCAGAAAACAAAATCCCTCGCCAGGCAGCCTTGCACCGTCCCGGCGAAAACAGCCGCTCGAGGGAAAGCGTGCTGCAGGCAGGACGCGACCGTGTTCTCGCCGCCGAGCCCAGACCTCCCTCTTCGCGGTGACCTGCCCAGCCTCCGGGGCACTGACACCCGGTGGGGTCCGGAAGAGCGAGGTGGCGGCGCAGCCTCGGATTAAAGCGTGGGCTTCGGAGCCAGAACCCCTGCCTGCCGCGTTATAGTCGTGTGACGTGGGTGAAAGGCCTCATCTTTCCAAACCTAATTTTCCTCATCTCCAAAATGGGGACAGCAACACCCAACTTAAGGGATTCCCGGGGAGTAGTAAGTCTGAGCTAGGAGACACCTGGTACTGCGCCTGGTTTACAGCGAGCTGCCAGCCTTTAAAAAACAATAATCTTGTTCCTCTCTCTTCTGCAGCCCCCTGCATCTTCACGTGGAGTGATTCACTGCCCCTTTTCCCAAACAGAAACAAACCCTAAAGGAAAAAACAACAGCAAAAAACAACCTAGCCTAGCCCGTAGCAGCCCAGGTCTGATTGTGAAGGAAAGGAAGGTGGAAGTGCTTCAAAAGTCACTTATTTGTGTTAAGCCTTCAAGGGAACATGCCAGTCCAGGCGCGGTGGCTCGCGTCTGTGATGCCAGTCGCGTCTGGGATGCCAGCACTGAGAGGCTGAGGCGAGAGGATCGCTTGAGGCCAGGAGTTCGAGACCGGCCCGGACTACAGAGACAGACCACGTCTCTAAAAAATAGAGACTAAAAATCAAAGAGCATGCCAGCCCCAAGTTACGTGTACGTTAGAGTTTCGCACACAACTAAAGCGGGTTGTGCTCCAGTTGTTCATCCATCTATTTACGGTAAAAGGAAAAAAAATAGTGTTTTGACATCTTTCCGCTTGACCTTCTCGCTTTCCCTCCCCCAACCTCTTAGGGTAGTTCTGAAACCTACAGACCGGCTGGCAACGGAGCCGTCTAACCCAGCGCTGTATCTAAGCCAGAGCTGTAAACTCCACGCCCGCCCCCCGCCCCCATCAGGGCTGACTTGCAGTCAGAGAAGCCTTGGGGTCTGCAGACTTTTACCTGGCGCCTCTGGGAGCCTCCAAACCTCTTTAGACTCGCAGTTAAATTACACGCGCGCGCACACGCACACACACACACACACACACACACACACACGTTCCCTAGGCAGACCTGGTTTTTGTCTAGAGCTCCTGGGAAACCTTTGGAGTTGCCTTTTGGGGGGGGGGGGGGGGGCGGGTAACTGGTCCGGGAAGGTTCTGAGCAGAACTTGGCCGCAGGATGTGCACACCCTCGACAGCCGCGGACTGCAGCTCTGACTCCGAGACCTTGGTCAGGGAAGCCATGGCAGGGTGGGACTGATCGGAGGTCAGAAGGTTCTGGCCCCGGGCGGGGAGGGGAGGCGAGCTCAGGATTACGGCGCCAATGTGACCTAACACTGCTGGGTCGCTTGAGAAGGCATGTATGGCTCCTACGTATTCTGGACACACATGAAGAGAGCATGTTGCCAGGCAGCATGGGACACGGGCACTGCCATTTCCCGCACGGGGATGGAGGTCTGGCCATGGAGCGTCCAAGTGCCACCGTTTGCAGGGCGCTTCGCACCACGTTTGTGCGGCGTCTGGGGGCTGAACGACAGGGCTGCAGAGGTGTGGAAAGGTGGTGTGAACTGCAGGGTGTGAAGCGTTGCTCCCTCCCCTTCAGACCCTCGCATACACTGTCCCCACCACGCACACACATTCAACATCTCGTGACACCCAGTCCTCCCCTCCCCCAACACCGCAGCCAGCTTTCTCTGAAAACTGATACCCTGAGGCCCTTTTCCCCTTCCCAGCCACAATTAGAAGCAGTCAGAGCGAAAATGCGGACTGGATCGGGGCTCAGAGACAGTGCTCTGTCATTTCTCCTTCCGTCACAGGCCAGTGTTCCGGCTCCAGGCCTGATATTATGTCTGACTTTGCTACTCCAGGAAACAGCTTCGGGCTCCAGCGAGTCCAGGCCCAACCCAGTTCTGTCCGCGGAGTCCAGGTGGCGTTTTCCATTTCGCCCTGGCGAAGTCTCCGCCGAGGCTGTTGTTCCCAATCCAGCTCAGAAACTGGCTCAAACCGCCCCGAACCGGATCTGGTGGCGGTGGAGACCCAGCCTCGGCCTCTCTGCGAGGGCGGGCCCGGCCTCGTCCGCGCCAGGCTCCCTCCCGCCTGTTTTCCCGGAGTCGCCCACAGCGGCGCCCCTCCCCCCGCCCCTCCAGCCTGGCCTGTTTCCCCCCTTCCGTGGGCCAAGACCCCAGGAACTAGGTTATCTTCTTTAACAATCATAACGATAGCTTAAAAGGTGGGCTCAGGTCGTACACCCTCTGCCTCTGCGGCATTCCCCGCCCAGTTCTGCCCTTCTCCCAGTTGTTATCCAAGCCGTGGACGTGGTGCCCCGCAAGCCTTGGCTTTCCTGCTCGCCCAGAAGTGACTTCAAGTTCCCACCCGGGATGGAAATAACTGCACTTCC
The DNA here is from genome assembly GCF_000164805.1 of Carlito syrichta. Classification (NCBI taxonomy): domain Eukaryota; kingdom Metazoa; phylum Chordata; class Mammalia; order Primates; family Tarsiidae; genus Carlito; species Carlito syrichta. The sequence goes on along the minus strand of NW_007258868.1, from coordinate 80,643 downwards.
CACCCGGGACGGGAGGGCTTGGGTGCGGGGGGGGGTGTTCAATCCCGTCCTGTGGCCCCATGTCATTCACATGATGTATTCCTCTCCCGCCCGAGCACTGACACGCAGGGCAGGCGCAGGGTCCCCGGCGACCGCCCGGGCCGCCCCTCGCAGCGCCTGGGGGAGGAACTGGGGACCCCGGGGCTGGAGGACTGCGACGGTTCTGGTTTCCGAACCCGGGGCCTCAACCCGGGTC
>NW_007258868.1:80075-80388 GCF_000164805.1 Carlito syrichta | reverse complement strand
GGCTCCGCGCCTGGGGTGGGGGAGGCCGTCCCCGGCCGCGAGTGGGGATGCACCGGCCTCGTGCAGCGTGGACGAAGCCGGGGTGCGGGGAGGGCGGCGAGGGCAGGGCCGGGGCCCCGTCTCTTGGGCACCCCGGAAGTATTCCTTGCATTGTGGAAGTCGACGGGGAGCGAGGGTGGCGTAACACTGAGCAGGAGACGAAAGCCACCCCATCGTACACTCTGCGACGGCTCATTGCAGGTGATGGGATTGCACCGCACTCCTCTTTTAAAAAGCGACTGCTTTTCGAGAATTTCTCCTTTTCTGTGTGTGT
>NW_007258868.1:74448-79817 GCF_000164805.1 Carlito syrichta | reverse complement strand
CTGCTTCCGGAAGTGCCGCCCCACGCCCCAGGCCCCACGCCCACCCGGCCGCCCTTTGTCTCACGCCCGTGCGGGGCCCCGAAAGCGGGTCACAGGTGTGCCGCTTTCACGAGGTGACGCGGAGATCCGTGGTAAAGTCGCTGCTCAAAATGCACCCCCAATCTCAAAAACAGAGACAAAAGCGTTGCCATTGGCTCTGGGTTTCAAACGAGAGGAACATGCTCATGTCAGTGTTTAGTTTCAGTAGCGCCTAAAGCCCTGGCGACAAGCCAACAACAACAGAGGATCTGGAGAAACTCTTTTTATAGGCCGGAGGGGAGGGGTTGGCTTGGTCTGGAGAGTCCCTTCCCTGGGAAAGAGGTGGGTGCAGGGTGGGGCCGAGGTCAGCCTCAAAACCTATGTGCAAGACGTGACTCCAGTTTGTTTTTATGAGATTTAGGAATCATAGATTATTGTTGTGGGGAGGCACACAGTAAATGCTGTATAGGACTTTTTTGGGGTTTTTTTGGTTTTTGAGTTAAGAGCCTCAGGCTGTTGCCCAGACTAGAGGGCAGTGGCCACTCCCAGCCACCGCAGCCTCGACCTGACCTGCCGGGCTCCGGCGATCCTTCCGCCTCAGCCTTCCGAGTAGCTGGAACTACAGGCACGCGCTACCTCGCCCGGCTAATTTTTGATTTATCGTAGAGATGAGGTCTCGCCAAGTTGCCCAGGCGGGTCTCAGACCCGCGGGCTCCGGCAATCCACTCACCTCAGCCTCCCAAAGCGCGGGATTACAGGCTGAGCCACCGAGCCCGGCTGTATAGGACTTTTTAAAATGTTGAGCATCACAGGGGCTTCGAGAGGGCTGGAGGTCAGGAAATCCAGACTGTAGGACCCTCACACATTCTGCCTCCCATGCCTGACATCACCCCCTCCCCCAGCTCCTGTTCCGGGGCCAAGCCTTGCCTTCCTCAAAAGCCTTCCTGAACACGTGGTCCAAAGCAGATTCCTTATACCCTCATCTTATTCTGCATCCTTGTTTTTTCTGTTATAGTACCACTGCAATTTACAATTACTTATATTTGTTTGCTTGTATCTCCTGTCCCCCTGTCCCCACCAGCTTCCATTCTTTCTTTTTTTTTAGTATCGGAGTCTCACTCTATCACCCAGGCTGGAGTGCAGTGGTGCGGTCACTGCTCACTGCAGCTTCGACTTCCTGGACTCAGGTGATCCTTCTGCCTTAGCCTCCTGAGTAGCTGAGACTACAGGCGCGTGCAACCATGTCCGGCTAATTTTTTCTTAATTTTTTGTAAAAAACGAGGTCTCGCTATTGTTGCTCAAGCTGGTCTCCAACTCGTGGGCTCAAGTAGCTTCCCAAAGTAGTGAGATTACAGGCCTGAGCCAGGGCACGAGGTCTCCTCCCCCCACTAACTTTCTAAAGCCATGTCTGTCTGATCAAAATAACCAGCTCTTGGCATAGTAGCTGGCAAAAAGTAAGCAAGGAATAAATATATGTTAAGCAGTTGAGTTAAATTCAAATGCCATTTCTCTGGTCCCAGTTCGCTACTTTCTGGATTCTTTTAAGGCACAGAGGTGGTTTTCTTTTTTTCTTTTTTTTTTTTTTTTGAGTTGGAGTCTAACTCAGTCGCCCAGACTGGAGTGCAGTGGCCGCTCCCGGCCACCGCAGCCTCGACCTGCTGGGCTCCGGCAATCCTTCCGCCTCAGCCTTTCGAGTAGCCGGAATTACAGGCATGCGCTACCACGCCCGGCTGATGTTTTGATTTATTGTAGAGATGAGGTCTCGCTGCCCAGGCAGGTCTCAAACCCGCGGGCTCAGGCAATCCACTCACCTCAGCCTCCCAAAGGCGCGGGATTACAGGCTGAACCACCGAGCCCGGCTGGTTTTCTTTTTTTCTTGTGAACTCTCAGCAACTACTGACTTATTCTGAGGTTCCTCTTCCCATAAAGAGAGCTACTGAGTAGAATGGAATCTTCAGTTTCTTGCATTTTACTCCCTAAAAAGAGATAAACTAGTCCTGTTTTCTCATCTGTAGTACTTGATTTAATTCTGAGTTGAGATTCGACCTGCGTTTTGCTTTCTGAATCTGGTGTGTCCACGTGGTGCTCCCTTTCCCAACCTTGATAAAAATTTTCTCGATTTCTCTTTCAAGAAGGCTCCTCTTCCCAGCAGGAGACAGGCTTATCCAAGCCGAGATCTAAATGCCCCAGAATCTCAAGTAGGCAATTTGCATCTCTGAGACCCTTCAGAAGAGGTGTCACTCATTCAGTGGATTTTAGCCCAACGCAAGAGTAACGTCTTTGCGGCATTTCTTTACCTAGGCTAATTAGCTACTGTTACACTGTCCTAAAAGCTGTGCTGGCAGGCTGTAGGATTTTTTTGAGGCGTGGCTTTATTTTGTGTTTGTCGAATGACTTTGATTGACTGATGATTGTGAAACATGAAACTGGTAGAATTTCCCTAACTGCCTACAAAATGCTATGAACTTTCACTTCTCTTGACTGGTATAGAGCAACAAAGAGTAGAGACACTGAATATGTGGGTCAGAAAAGCTCAAAGCTCTGAAGTTTCAGTTTTCTCCTCTATTTTATTTTTTTCACCTATAAAAAGGGGATGTCTATAGAGTTGTAGCAATCATCATAAAGAGTAATTTGTGCCAATTACTGTTCTGATATACATGCATATATAGTATGTATAAACAGCATTGTATATATAAACTCACTTAATCATCAATGGTACCTCGGGGAAGGTACCATTGTTCTGCTGGGGATGAGACACAGAGAAGTTAGATAAATTGCCCAAGGTCACACAGCTAATAGGTGGCAGGACAAGACACAAACCTAGGCTGTTTGTGCTTTTAAAACCCTACTTTTATTTACCTGGCACAAAATAAGTGTTGATGAATGTTAGTTTCTTTTTATTTTCTTCCTTACTTCTATGAAAAGAGGTCATTACTTTCTCAAAGTATCTTTTTTTTTTTTTTTTTTTGAGTTGGAATCTCACTCTGTCGCCCAGACTGGAGTGCAGTGGCATGCTCCTGGCCACCGCAGCCTCGACCTGCTGGGTTCCAGCGATCCTTCTGCCTCAGCCTTCACAAGTAACTGGGACTACAGGCATGTGCTACCACACCCGGCTAATTTTTTATTTTATTGTAGCGATGAGGTCTCGCCAAATTGCCCAGGTGGGTCTCGAACCCTCGGGCTCAGGCAATCCACTCACCTCAGCCTCCCAAAGCGCTGGGATTACAGGCTGAGCCACGGAGCCTGGTTTCAAAGTATCTTGATACAAAACTATAGAAATTTAGTACCATTCAAATGCTCTGCTTTTTCAGATGAGTAAACGAAGGTTCAAAGAGCTTGTCACATTTGTGTTGTATGACTACATAAGGCTAGATCCTAGCTCTCCTGACAAATCTGTGAGGGAATAGTGATTCTCCATATTGTTTTCCATCTATTTCCTATCTTGAATATGTTTCTTATCATTTTTGAAAAGAAAAGAAAATTCCTTTTATGAATGTCACTCTTATCCCCAGCCTTGTTTTTCACAAATAATACACTGCATTACCAGAGACATCACTGAATGGGAGACACTGCTTCTCTGCAGAGCCTGGAAGGGCCTCACCACTCATTTTTTCTCTCTTTTCCATCTTGATTCTTTCCCTCCTTAATTCTTTTTTTTTTTTTTTTTGAGTCGGAGTCTCACCCTGTCGCCTAGACTGGAGTGCAGTGGCTGTTCCCGGCCACTGCAGCCTTGACCTGCTGGGCTCCGGCGATCCTTCTGCCTCAGCCTTCCGAGTAGCCGGAACTACAGGCGTGCGCTACCACGTCCGGCTAATTTTTTTGTTTTGAGTTGGAGTCTCACTCTGTCGCCCAGACTGGAGTGCAGTGGCCGTCCCAGCCACTGCAGCCTCGACTGCTGGACTCCGGCAATCCTTCTGCCTCAGCCTTCCGAGTAGCCGGAATTACAGGCATGCGCTACCACACCCTGATTTTTTTATTTATTGTAGAGATGAGGTCTTTACAAGTTGCCCAGGCGGGTCTCGAACCTGCGGACTCAGGCAGTCCACTCACCTCAGCCTCCCAAAGCGTGGGATTACGGGCTGAGCCACTGAGCCCGGCAATAATTTTCTTACCTTTATATGAAATATTATATTTCCTCTTGACTTCTCTCAAAGAATTTTGGGTTGGCCCTGTTAATGTACTGCAACAGTGACAAAGCTAAAGAGATCAAAGTGTTTTGTTTTATTTTGTTTGGCTTAAATACAAATTTTCAGACATATTACATATATGTCTGTAGTTGCAAAAGTGCAACATAGTTTTACAGTCTTAGATTGGTGCTATTCTAAAAGGCCACAATATGTAGTATTATTCTGTAAACACAGAGAGTATAAACTTCAAAGGAAATTTATGTTTTTTCCTTATCCCAGAAGAGGAAATTGAGTCCTTTTTTGGTCTTCTTCTCCTTAGTAGTTTTATTTGAATTGGACCTTGATGCAGAGTAAAGAGCAAAAAGGGGGAGTTTCTGCTGAGACTTTTTGGTGCACGATGAGTAATAAGGAGAATTCAGCTTGGAAATGCAGGGGTGGCCCAGACAGTGAAGTTCCTGATTTCAACAATACAAGAACAAACATTCATGGCATTTCTGCAATGTGTAACGTGCCAGGTTTTTTAGAATTAGTTTTAGCATGAACTCCAGAGCTAGAGCTGGGTATTGAAGGAGAAGGAGGAGTTTACGCCGAGAACAAGAGGGAGCAGGGTGGGTCAGCCAGAGGGAATGGAATGGCATCTTTTTTTTTGATCTGGAGTCTCACTCTGTGACCCAGACTGGAGTGCAGTGGCCACTCCCGGCCACCGCAGCCTCAACCTGCTGGGCTCCGCCGATCCTTCCACCTCAGCCTTCCGAGTAGCCGGAACTATAGGTGCGCCCTATCACACCCAGCTAGTTTTTGATTTATTGTAGAGACAAGGTCTTGTCAAGTTGTCTGGGCGGTCTCGAACCCGCGGGCTCAGGCAGTCCACTTGCCTCAGCCTCCCAAAGTGCTGGGATTACAGGCTGAGCCACCGAGTCCGGGCCTGGAATTGCATCTTAAAGACATAGAAGTCTGAAATAGAATGTCATAGCTGGGGACTGTAGGAAGCCATAGAAGTAGAGAAAGGGGCAAGTAGGGGAAATGAGACTTGAAGAAGGTCTTGGGTACCATGCAAATGGAATTTGAACTCATTCCTCGTTCTGGCCTGGGGTTTTTGGTGGAGCAATTTTTTTCCTTTCCTTTTCTTTTTCTTTTTTTTTTTTTTGAGTTGAAGTCTCACTCTTGTCGCCCAGGCTGGAGTGCAGTGGCCGCTCCCGGCCACCGCAGCCTCGACCTGCTGGG
>NW_007258868.1:68049-74428 GCF_000164805.1 Carlito syrichta | reverse complement strand
CTCAGCCGGGCTCCGAGCCCGGTTAACTGTCCATTCTTTAAAGAGTGCTCAGCCGGGCTCCGAGCCCGGTTAACTGTCCATTCTTTAAAGAGTGCTCAGCCGGGCTCCGAGCCCGGTTAACTGTCCATTCTTTAAAGAGTGCTCAGCCGGGCTCGGTGGCTCAGCCTGTAATCCCAGCACTTTGGGAGGCTGAGGTGAGTGGACTGCCTGAGCCCGCGGGTTCGAGACCCGCCTGGGCAACTTGGCAAGACCTCATCTCTACAATAAATCAAAAAATTAGCCAGGCATGGTAGCGCGCGCCTGTAATTCCAGCTACTCGGAAGGCTGAGGCGGAAGGATCGCTGGAACCCAGCGGGTCTAGACTGCGATGCTCGGGAGTGGCCACTGCACTCCAGTCTGGGCGACAGAGTGAGACTCCAACTCAAAATAATAATAATAATAATAATAATAATAATAATAATAATAATGTCAGGGCAAATGAGAATTTAGGGGAAGAAGAGGGAGAAAGCACAGGATATGGGTGAATACCTACATTCTTTTTTCAGTTGGAGTCTCACACTGTATCCAGGCTGGAGTGCAGTGGCACGTGCAGCCACTGCAGCCTCTACCTTCTGGGTGCACGCAATCTTTTTGCCTCTGCCTTCCAAGTAGCTGGAACTACAGACCCATGCCACCACACCCTGCAAATTTTTTGATTTGTTGTAGATCCAAAGTCTGGCCAAGTTGCCTCTGCTAATCTCGAAGTGCTGGACTCAGGCAATCCTTTGGCTTCTGCCTCCCAAAGTGCTGAGATTACAGGCGTGAGCCGCCAAGCCTGGTTGAATATCTACATTTAGGGATGAAATGTGACAAAGGAGCAATATCCCACCTGACGCCAGGAGGAGGGCGGGGAGAGACAACGGAAGGGAGGGAGGAGTGTGGGACCAGGAAGACAGATATTAGAAAAGCACAGTTTGATCAAAGAGAAGGGGAAGAGTGATTTCAAGAAGGAAAGAATGGTCCCAAGTGTCAAGTACAGTAGAAACTGAGGACAGTGGGGACTGTGGAAAGATCATTGGAATTAGTATTAGGAGGCTGTTTTGATGATGTTTCAGGCAGAAGCCACTTTGAACCATATGAGTGTGGTGGCTTTGTGATATTGTGAACTTGGCTAGGCAGAGCTGTATTTCTTAGAATTTTCCTTCCTTGCATGTGTTCATTATTTATTTATTTTTTTGAGTTGGAGTCTCACTCTGTCGCCCAGACTGGAGTGCAGTGGCCGCTCCTCGTCTGCGGGGCTCCGGCAATCTTTCCGCCTCAGCCTTCCGAGTAGCCAGGATTACAGGTGCGCACTATCACGACCGGCTGATTTTTTGATTTACTGTAGAGATGGGGTCTCGCTGCCCAGGCGGGTCTCGAACCCGCGGGCTCAGGCAATCCACTCACCTCAGCCTCCCAAAGGCGCGGGATTACAGGCTGAGCCACTGAACCCGGCTGTATGTTTTCATTTTAGATGGGCCACAAGATATAGACTTGGAAGATTTTGAGGGCCAAAATGCAACAGCAGCCATTTTGTTTTTGTTTTTAGTGCTCGGACGATGGCGGCAGGCGCTCTTGTAACTTGCACAAGCGGCCTCCCATCTGCTGGCTCACCTCCTCAGAGTGGAGCAGCAGCCAGGCCTGCAGCTGCTCCCCCTTCTCCCAGATCCTCCTGTGCCAGGTGTGTGTTTAGCTTGCTAATGAAGAGCACCGTGTCTCCTGCAGGCACCCATATCACCAAGGTCGGAGGCAGCACGTCCTGACAGGAGTGCTAGTTTGTGCTTGTGGGTTCCAGCCATCTTCTCTTTCCAATTGCCTGATCTCAGTTGTCAAACATCAGCATCAGACAAAGACAATAGCCTTACGAAAACTGTTTACCTAGCTCTCACAGTCACACAGGATCAACTTCCCGGAACAAAACCCGCAGTGTGTGTGTGTGTGTGTGTGTGTGTGTGTGTGTGTGTGTGTGTGTGTGTGTGTCTCTATTGTGTGTGTGTGTGTGTGTGTGTGTGTCTCTATCCATCCATCCCATCTGTCACAGTGGTTCCACTTCTTTGTTTAAACTCTGACTGGTACAGAGAGAAATGTGAAAAAGGGAGGAGCAAGTATAAACAGCTCTCTGGGAAAGTGTGGTAGTCAGACAATAAATATTTATTGAGCCCCTGTTATGTGCCTGTGCTTGTCTCAGAGAATACAGCGATGGAAAAAAATGGATGTGGTTAGAAGTCTGGAGTCTAGAAAAGGAGACATAATTAAAAAGTAAACAATCAAATATGCCATATATTGCAAATAGTATGAATGTTCTGAAAACAAAACAAAACAAAATGATAACAAGATATACTAAGATCAATATATCAGAAGGGACATTTTGTTTAGATTGGGAGATCAAGGAAACATTTTCTATAACTGATGTTCAGGCTGAAATCTGAAGGATAAGTGAGACTTCAGAAGATCATTTTAGGAAAAATGAATAGTAAGTATAGGCCCAAAGGTAAAAGTCCCAGATGTTCAAGGAACTGCAGGAAAGGCCTATGTGGCTGAAGTGTGGTACATAAGAGAGAGAGGGACCTGAAATAAGATTGGTCAGTGAGATCAGTCAGGGATTCTGGAATTTATCCCGGGGGTATAGAAAGCTTTTTTTTTTTTAGTCCTAGTCTGACTCTGTCACCCAGGCTGGATTGCAGTGACTCTCACTCAGCCTCAACCTCCTGGGCTCAGGTGATCCTTCTGCCTCTGCCTTCCAAGTAGCTGGAACTACAGGCGTGCGCCACTATGTCCTGCTAATTTTTTGATTTATTGTGGAGATGAGGTCTCACTATGTTGCCTAGACTTGTCTCGAACTCCTGGACTCAAGCAATCCTCTGGCCTCTGGCCTCTGCCTCCCAAAGTGCTGGGATTATAAATGTGAGGCACTACACTACACTGAAAAGCCATTTTTAATAGTTAAAATTTTCTGGTTGCAGGAACAGAAATACAAGTCTTGGTAGCTTAAGCGAAAATGAATTTTTATTAGTTAATATAATCAAATTTCCAGAAATGCAGAGATGGAGGTGGCCTTAAGATACAATAGAATGATGGATCTTAAACCATCAAAACTATATTTTTGCTCTCCACATCTCTCTACATGTCTACTTTATTTCTATAATTAGGTTTTTTTCATCAGGCTGCATCTCTAAGTCATATCTTCATCGTTTCATGACCAGAAAGATAAGGCTTCTCCCCTCTTGCTTGTTTTGCAAATCTAATTAAAAGAGTCCTATTGACTCTTTTGCTTCTTTTACCCTTGTCTGGATCAATCACTGTGGCCATGGGGATGGGGCTAAATTAGTCCATTTAGTAGGTAGTGTTAGAAACTGAATTCAAGGTTCTTAAGCAAAAAAGAAAATTATTAAGACTATATTTTCAGGAATCATTTCTATGTTTTGTTACTAGAGGAACTTCACTGAACATTAAAGCACCAAAAATGGTTTCATAATTTAAAAAAATTATTGACTCTTGTTATTGAAAGTTGTGGCAGTTAGTATCATTTGTTCACAATTCTTTCTTCCTGCTTCATCTGTAGTATGGCTTCTCTGTAGATAGAGTATATTTTCGCAGCCATTGACTTTGGGCTTGACTGGTTGACCAATGGAATGTGGGTGGAAATGATACTGTACCAGTTACAAGTGGGGGCTTTAAAGTTGTTTTTGCTCACCCTGGAAGCTTCTGACCCCTTCATCACAAGAATAAATGCTTTCAGGGATCCATGGTCCTTTCACATGGATCAAGGAAACGTTTTCTGTAATTGATGTTTAAGCTAAAATCTGAAGGATAAGTGAGACTTCAGAAGATCATTTTAGGAAAAAAGAATAGTAAGTGTAGGGATCCGGGAAGGAACACACGTGGATCAGACAGATTATGGCTCCTGGAAGGAACACATGTGAATCAGATAGATTATGACTTGAAACTTGAAGTCTAACCCAACCCATCAGAGTTCTGCTCATCTGAAACTGACCAGCAGATCTGTGCATGAGAAATAAATGTTTTATTTGTGTAAGGCACAGAATTTTAGTGTTGCTTGTTACACAGTATTGTTGCAATGAAAACCTGACTAATATAGAAAGAATTCTAGGGATAGGGTTTGCTTCAAAAAAAGTTGGATGAAGGTATCTAATAATTGTTGGCTCCTCTGTCTCTCTTCATTTCTTGCAACAATATTTTTTCTCGGTTTAGTAGCCCTTCTCTGATTACATTTGAGCTTTCTCCATATTACATATTAAGATTTACATTCTACTGGTTTAAAAAGTAAAAGGAGGCTAAGGCAGGAGGATCAATTGAGCCCAGGAGTTTGAGGCCAGCCTGGGTAATCCCGTAAGACACTGACTTAAAAAAAGAAAAGTAGGAACATTGCCTTGCTAGAGTCTGGCGTGGCCATGTGCTCTTTGAGTCATGGCTGTCGCCATGCTTCCTGTCTTTGGTCCCCCTCCCCCATCTTGGGGAGCTGAATCTTCTCTTTTCCCTCTCTTTCTCTCTCTAATTTATTTTTAAATAACATTTCTTTCTTAATCTTTTTGTGTGTCGCAATTATTTGCTATTTACTCAAATCTCTGGGTTGCCGGCCCGCACCTCCGGTTTGCCAGCCCCGCCAGTGCTGCGCGCCTCCCTGCATCTCTCGACCCTCACCCAGTCCGTCCATACTTAACGTTTTTGGAGGTTCTGACGAGACATCCGATATTTCTCTCTCTCTCTCATATTTCCTAACTGGTGTCCCTCTGTGGACTGTGTTGGAACCTGGTGGCAATTTAAGGCTCTAGCTGAGGATACACTTCAGCGTGCAGCTCCAGGGAAAGACATCAGACCGCTGTGGCCTGACTGGGTGATACACTAAGGTTAAATCTTTGCTTCCTTCTAGCCAAGATTTCGGAGTTTCTTGGCTAGATGTCGGACCGAGCTGCATCTCGGAGGACAACTGACGGTCTCTGCCTAGAGCTACTCCCTAGGGAGGCAAGAAAGTCCCCAAAGGAAAGTTCGAACCGCCAGAGCTTGTAAGGGTGGGAGACAAAGTGCTTGGTTTCTTTGCTTTTTTCCTCTCTGACTGGCGAAGTAACTCCACGAAGGACCTTGAAACTCCAACAGCTACGTTATGCCATTCTGCGCCTTTGATGATATGGCATACAATCCTAGAAATTCCAGACCAGCTACTGTGTTCTGCCACAAGAATATGGAAGTCAATGTGTACGGAGATAATGTGGAAGTCTGTTACTGAAGCTATGAGGTAACTGGAAAATTTCTTTACAAGAATTGACATGGAGGATCCCACCTAGTACTTCATGGTCAAAATGTCTTCTTTCTGATGATAGAAGCAATATTCTTATGTATAAGACAGATAATTTCATAATTTAGAGATTTCATAGTAGAATATTTTGAACCTCTTCAGGAAAAAAATCACATGGAAATAAATTTAAGCACATTAAATGATTTTTGGTTAAAAAAAAAAAAAAAAAAAAAAAAAGAAAAGTAGAAACAAAAATACCCCTGTTACAATATGTTTGTCAACCTCAGAAAAGACTCTGATGAGTGATTTGTCTTATTGGATCTACCCACAGACTAATCCACTATGCCAGGAAGTAGTACTGTGCTTGTTCCAGGCTGAGTCTAATGCCATCTCTGTAGCTTGGGATGCTGTGATGGACAGTCTCAATAGAGTGAGAGACGAGTCTCCCAAAGGGAGTACTATATTCAGAAGAAATTATATGGAGTAGCATCCTGGATAGAAAAAACTGATGACTTTTTGCTATTACCTTACTTGGGCGCCCTGGGTAAGTATGTGTGTGTGCATGCACACAAACATACACACTGTCCTTACCATTTATGCAATTGTAAAAAACCCTTATTTGATATCCTGTAGCTATCACAATACAACCCAAGCATGTTTAATCTCTCTTCATAGACAGTGTCTACAAGCGGCTCCAAGACAGGATTTTTGGGTGATGTGTATTCCTCTGGGCTGGTCTATCTGGTCTGACAGCCTAAAGGTAAATATAAGTTAACTCTCCTCAAGATACAAAATGTACAAGGAAGAAAGGAAGGCATAATAACAATAAAAACTCCCTATCAGAAATGGGAAAATGGGAGGAAAAAACCACATAAGTGGTTACATATTTATAGGACACAACAGATACTGCTGAACAAATGTAGTAATAACTTGCTCCCTTAGTTATTCTTGCCTTCAAATTTGTCTTAAAATTGTATTTATTTATTTATTTATTTATTTATTTATTGAGTTGGAGTCTCACTGTGTCGCCCAGACTGGAGTGCAGTGGCCGCTCCCGGCCACCGCAGCCTCGACCTGCTGGGCTCCGGAGATCCTTCCGCCTCACCC
>NW_007258868.1:60010-68029 GCF_000164805.1 Carlito syrichta | reverse complement strand
TAGTTCCAGCTACTTGGAAGGCTGAGGCGGAAGGATCGCCGGAGCCCAGCAGGTCGAGGCTGCGGTGGCCTGGAGCGGCCACTGCACTCCAGTCTGGGCGACAGTGAGACTCTATCTCAAAAAAAAGAAGAAGAATGGACAGTTTGTAGAATTCGAATACGTTTATTTACAGAAGCCTCTGTAACACCCTCATGGTACCCTAGAGGCTTAATTAACACAGTGTAAAAATTATAGTAGGCAAAATGGAGCCATGGGGGGGGGGCTAGGTTTGCCCAGGACTGAGGGGGAGCCCCTGGATGAGGAACCTTCCGTTTTTTGATTTGTTTTGGAGTCGGCGTCTCACTGTGTCATCCAGGCTGGAGTGCAGTGGTATGATCACATGTCACTGCAGGCCCTACCTCCTGAGCTCAGATGGTCCTTCCTCCTCAGTCTCTCAAATAGGTGGAACTACAGGCCCACACCACCATGCCCAGCTAAGATTCTGAATTTTTGTAGAGACAAGCTCTGGCTATGTTGCCTAGGCTAGTCTTAGACTCCTGGCCTCAATCAAGCAATCCTCCCACCTTTACCTCCCAAAGTGCTGGGATTACAGGCATGAGCCACCGTGCCCAGCCAAGGAACTTTCAGTGTGAAACTCAGATGAATTGGTCACTCTACTTTTAGGCAGGAATTAACATCTAGCATGGAAATGACTCCCTTGGCAGTTTGATGGATGGGATGGGGAAGCAAAGGGAAGAAATACAAGGGATCCAACAGTTATGGGGTGGTGCTGTGTTCCCGAGGAATGCCGTGGCTTCCCGGTGTTGTAGCCAGGCGTTGCTTATCTTATTTCACACACAGAGTAATTGAAACTTGGAGAATTCAAACAGTCCGTTCAAGGTCATAAAGCAATAAGTAGCAACATTGGGATTTGGATCCAGGGCTGTTTGAATCCACTGCCCCAAACCCTATTCGGTATATCCAGGGGGAGGTCCCTGGAGGCAGAAGACTCTAAGACTTAAAACTGTAAAAATGGCCTGACATGGTGGCTCAGCCTGCAATCCCAGCACTTTGGAAGGCCAAGGCGAGTAGATTGCCTGAGCCGGCAAGTTCAAGACCAGCCTGGGCAACTTGGTGAGCCCTGGTCTCTACAATAAATCAAAAATTATCCAGGCGTGGTAGCGCGCACCTGTAGTTCCAGCTACTTGGAAGACTGAGGCAGAAGGATTGCCAAAGCCCAGCTGGTCAACACTGGGGTGGCTGTGAGTGTACCACTGCACTCCAACCTAGGCAAGAGAGTGAGACTCCAAATGTTCTAGTACTGAGTGTGGTAATAGTTGCATAACTCTGTGAATATACTAAAAAACACTGAACTGTACACTTTAGATGGGGGAATGGCTGGTATGTGAATTATCTGTCAATAAAGCTGTAGGAGGTTGGGGTGAAATCTAAAGAGTGTACTCAAGATGCCTCTGGCCTGGGCTCTAGGCTGTCTGGCAGAGGGATCATTGCCTGTTACCACAGGTGGTTCAGTGGAAGAGGATTAAATAGAATCACCTTTAAATCCCATTTCTGTCACATGAAAATTGTGTGAGTTTGGAACAATTTATTTAACCTCCCCACATCAGTGCTCTCAGTTTTAAAATGCAGATAATTATACCTACCTGTAAGACTCCTGTGAATGACAAATGAGAGATAACACAGGTAAAGCACCATACAGTGAGAGCTCTATGCAAGTCTGCTTTCTTTTCTAGCCTTTTTCAACAGAGATGTTTAAGCAGGTCATAATTGAGCTTTTAAGCATACGTTTAAAGTGACTTTTCCATATTACCCAATCTTATCCAAATGTCTCAGTGAGCAAAATGGAAAGAACCACTCCAGCTAGCAAAATGCTATGGGGTCAAACAAAAGAAATAGAAAATCCAGACCCCAGGCCTGAAAACTATTAAAAGCAGAAACATTTACATACAGGGAAATGAATGCTCCTTTATGTCCTTAAGCCAAGCAAGGAAGTGGAGGGAGTCCTGAGTGGTGATTTCATCAGCACGCAGGGCAATGACTGAAACATCTTCCTTGAGGATGTGGGCTTCAAGGGAAACGCAGAAGCACGATTTCTACCACGACAGGTCTGACCCTCTCTATCTCTTCTCTCTTCACCAGGTTTTGAACTCATCAAGTGTGAGGACCCAGGGACCCCCCTGTTTGGCTACAAGGTTCACGATGGAGGTCATTTTGCAGGGAGCTCTGTGACCTTCAGCTGTGACCCTGGATACAGCCTGCGGGGCAGTGAGGAGCTGCTGTGTCTGAGTGGAGAGCGCAGGACCTGGGACCGGCCTCTGCCCACCTGTGTTGGTAGGAGGCCCCTTACAAGGAACCTTTCTGGTTTTCTGTAACCCCAAGATCTAGCCCAGGTCTCCTTCCAGTTGGACCCCTGCTCCAGGGCCTGTGGGCCACCCAACTGGACTGAATCCTCTTGTTAACAGGCATCATGGCTTGCCTGTACCCCTTGTCTACTTCCTCACTTTCACACCTCATTACACCCTTGCAGCAGTGCAGTCAGGCGGGTGGCTTGTCACACATTTAGCAAGTGGGACCAAAGCCAAGTCATGCCCTCGGAATTGTAACATAGGCAATGGAGAGGAGCTGGGAGAGTCCATTAGAACGAGAGAGATGGGGCTTTTGCCTTGGTCTCAGGATTTCTTGCAACACCAAGACTCAAACAAGTCTCTAACTCACTCTGGGTCTCAGTTTCCCTATAGGCAAAATGGGGCTCATATTCCCTTTTCTCAGGGAATGTCAAAAGAAAGACTAAGATAATAAGCTATAGTCAATCTCACTCTTCAGAAATAATGTAACAGTGAACTTGCATCTTCTTAAGTCTGTGATTCTTCCAGAGTGTCAGTAGAGGCTCTCTGAAGGCTTTAAGCATGTGCCACAGGACATGTGCCA
The DNA here is from genome assembly GCF_000164805.1 of Carlito syrichta. Taxonomy (NCBI): domain Eukaryota; kingdom Metazoa; phylum Chordata; class Mammalia; order Primates; family Tarsiidae; genus Carlito; species Carlito syrichta. Next base: position 65,101 of record NW_007258868.1, on the reverse strand, counting down.
CAGGAAAAAAGACAGTGATGTAAGGCAGAAGTGTAGAATCGGTTATTCTGTCTATCTGGTCTTTTCTTCTCTCACCATGCACCTTCATGTTAATGCCAGTTCCCCTCATATTGCCTCATCCTGCATCCTCAACACAAGAGCTTTCCATCTCTCCCCATGTCCTACAACCTCAATGTGTCTATGAAGCACTGGCTAATATTGTAAGAACAAAACATCCACTGGGAAACCATGTACATGATATATGTTCCTACCAGGCCCCACATGCTAGGAATGGTACAGGTGTATGTCTGAGTGTGTGGAGGCAGAGAAATTTTTAAAAAGAAAGCATAAAACCTGTTTCCACTCCCAGGGGACCCAATTTAGCAAGGGGAGTACACACAAATACAAGAGAAGCACCGTAAAAGGGTTATGTGCAAAGTGTTGGAAGAACATGAGAAAGTTTTGCGTGGAGGTGATATTTCAGTTGAGACTTAGAAAGATTAGTTCACCAACAGGATGGACAAGGTGGGGAGGTGGACACTCCAGCCTAAGCATGTGCAGGGGCTGAAGGCTTGAACCAGCATGGTAGGCAGTGTTCATGACCACAGTTGGTTCTCTTCCCAAGATGACTGCATTTTGACAGGATCTTTAATGCTGTTGAACAACAGAGGGTCTAAGTCGACTCTCTGAAAGTGGACAGACCAAAGCGGTGACCTTTCCATAGCTTCTCTGGTCTTCTTCTCCCTTTGTTCTTGAGGTTGGCCCAGTCTGCAAGTATATCCCATTCCTTTCTTCCTTCATCCCTCTTTCTTTCACATTCACATCCTCTCATTCAAGTGCCAGGCCCTGTGCTAGATACCAGGAGTACAGAAAGAACAGCTCTCAGGCCAGTCAGGGAGATACATGCCTAAACATACACTGGTTAATGCCACAGAGCACGTAAAATGTAAAGGATGAAGGATGATTCATTGTAAGATTCCTTTAATACCAAATATGCCAGTTGGACTATACTTACTGGGTCTACTCAAGCAGTGCTGGTAAGAGCATTTATGTTTGGAACCGTGGAGGCCTTCTCTACTGAGACTCCCTCTGGCTCCACTGCTGTTAAGGGAGTGAGGCTATTTTTTTGAGATGATGTGTGCAGATTTTTGTATATGTCATGTTGTGGTAGACTTCATAGTGGCCTGCCAGAAGTGACTATTATAGCCTAAAGCATTCCAATGTTTTCTTTGTTGATGAGTGGGCTTAGCAACCCAAACAAAGAAGCCAAGGCTCTAGGATGGGAAGAAGGGAGAGGACCAGAAGGAGTAGTATCTTTCAGTCTTGATGTTTGGGAATCTGTTGCATGCTAGCCCACCTGGCCCCTCTTTCCCATCTGCCAGGCCCCAGATAAGATATCCTATGGGGAAAGAATTGATTGTGTCCATGACAAAGTGCTCTCAGTGCTGCTGCCTCCAGATGTACACTTTCTGGGAAGCAGGAGGTACTTCTCCGTCTGGGATATGGAAGGAAGCTTTAGCCCAGGACGTGGATCAACACCTTTTCATCTATCCCCTCTATGTGTGGAGCCAGTCAGGCTTCTTCCCCACAGTTGTGGTTCAAGCTCTCACCAGCACTCTATTCCCTGCCATGGGCCTATTCTGCTTGGTGCTTTCAGTCAGGTTGGCACCTCCCATCCCAACAGCACCGTTGGGGCGGGGACTCACAGTGAGACCTGAGAGTTGCCAACCACTCCTTAGTGGTCCTGTGTGAAGCCAAGGCGTCCATGAAATACTGATGGGTATTCTGCAGCAACAGGTAATGGTCAGTCTTCCTCCTGTGACCTTGGTCCCTTCTTCTCCTATTTCTTCTTGCATCTTGCCTAACCAACTATTCCCTGTCCTAAATAACTCAACAATAAATACCCTCCTTTTCATTTTCACTCATGTTCCCTTAATTCAGACCCTTATAGTAATTTGCCTGGAAAGCAATAAACTTCTCTCACTCTTTTGATCAACCAGCCATCCGTTCATTCAATAACATTTATTAAGCACCTATGATATGCCAAACACTGTACTAGGCACTTGATGTGCAAATATGAGTAAGGCAAGGCCCCTGCCACCAAGGATCTTATAGACATGATTTTAATGACATGTTACACACATGCTGTGATAAAAAATCTGTTCACATTGTATCAGAGGCACAAAGGAAGGCAGTATCAGCTCTACCTGGGCAGAGGAGGAGGTTGCCAGAACAAGTGGAGACGTGAAGAGTCCTCGTTGCTTCCAGTTGCCTGGACTTGTGAAGTTCATAGACTTGGTTAGACCAAGGGGCTCAGGGAGGGACCAGGGAGGTCACAGCCCCTCTGGTGGGCTCAGTGGGTTCTACTGAAGAGTTTAGACTTCATTCCAGGAATGAATGCAAGCAGTGACATATTTGCATTTTATAAAGATCCCTCTGATGGCACTGCAGGGAGGCAGAGAAGTCAACTATGCCAGCCTAGAGATGGTGAGGGCCTGAGCCAAGACTCTAGCAACATGGGCAGAGTAGGGTCAAACATGCAAAATGTCACAGGGTTTCAGAGACTGGGCCTCAGAGGCCGATTGCTTATGGGAGAAGAAGGAGGAGAAGGCCATGAGGAGCCACCAGCTTCTGACTTTGGTGACTGCTCTGATGGGGAGTATAGACCTGGTCGCTTGTCTCTCAGCCTCCAGTTTCACCCCTTCTTTACCCCTTCAAACTGCTATCACAGTGATCTTTCTAACATGCCAACTTCACTAATGCATGAATGATTAATTCACTCATATATATAAACACTGCAGTTCTTTCCCAGAACAGTAATATATGACAGCCTGGTGTACAAGGACCTTTCCCAAACAACACTTGCCCAACTTTCCAGCCCTGTTTCCCACCTCTCCCATTCCACATCCTGGCCTCCAGCCTGCCATGCTGCTCCGCACCTCCAGGAACTTTGCACACACTCTGCTCTCTGTCTGCAGTGCCTTCTTCCTCCTGTCCTTCCCATCCCATTCCTGCCACTCAACCAACCTGGTCAACTCTTGTTTCTCCTTCAAGGGTCATTTGAAACCAACACCCTCCTTAACTCCCTGCCCTGTGCTGGGGAAACTGGTCACTTGTGCTGCCACTTGCCATGAATGTGCTACTATTTGGCACAGAGCACGCACCGTGGCTGTCTCCTCTACTAGACCATACACTCTTTCAGAGGAAGGGAGGTGTCTTATTGACTTCTGTTCTCCTGGCAGCTAGCACAAGTCCTGTCACTGCCAATGAGCAGGTGCAAGTACTTGCATGTTCCTCCCTGGGAGGCTTCGAGGAGTTTGGTCACAGTGTGGGCAGTCAGCCCCACACCCAGGCACCTTTTTTGTCTAACAGCGTACAATTCAGATGTTTTTAGTATATTCACAGCTTTGCGCAAGCATTACACAATTTAATTTTTGAACGTTTTGTCTCCCCCAAAAGAAACACCATACCCATTAGCACTCACTTCCCCCAGGCCCTGGCAGCCACTAATGTACCTTCTATCTCTAAGATTTACCTGTTCTAGATATTTCATACAAATGGAATCACATTTGTGTCTGGCTTTTTTCACTTAACCAGTGTTTTCAAAGTTTATCTATGTTGTAGCATGTATCAGGCATTTATTCCTTTCTATGGTTGAATGATATTTTATCATATGGCTATAGCACATTTTGTTTATGTATTCATCAGTTGATAAACATTTAGACTGTTTCCACTTTTTGACTACTATGAATAATGTTGTTAAGAACATTTGTGTTCAAGTTGTTATGTGAACATATGTTTTCATATTTCTTGGGTGTGGACCCAAAAGAAGAATTGCTAGGTCATGTGGTAACTATGTTTAACAGTTTGAGAAACCGTCAAACTGTTCAAAAGCTGCTGCACCATTTTACATCTCCACCAGTAATACGTGAGAGTTCCATTTTCTCCACATCCTCACCTACACTTGTCCCTGTCTGCCTCTTTGATTATAGCCATCCTAGTGGGTGTGAAATGGTATCTCACTATAGTTTTGACTTGTATTTCCCTAATGATTAGTGATGTCAAGCATCTTTTCATGTACTTATTGGCTATTTATATATCTTCTTTAGAGAATTGTTTATTTCAAATTATTTGCCCACTTTTAATTGCATTTTTTTATTGTTGAGTTGTAGGAGTTCTTTATAAGTTCTGGATACAAGTCTCATCCAGGGACCCTTTTATGTGCTGTGCTCAATCACTTGGGATAAATGGGAGGGACTCAAGCAAGAGGAGTCCCTGAGTGCCTGCTGGGAGTTCAGGCCACCCCACAAAGCTCACTCTTTTGGAATTTCTTTCAGCTGAGTGTGGAGGGACAGTGAAAGGAGAGCTGTTGGGGCAGGTGCTGTCACCTGGCTATCCAGCGCCCTATGAACACAATCTCAACTGCATCTGGACCATCGAAGCAGATGCCGGCTGCACCATTGGGTAAGTGTCAGGGCTGGCAAGGTAACCATTGCCAGTTATTCAGAAGGACCATCATCAGCATCATCACCAGGCAACCCAGCTAACACCTGAGCCCGCCAGCCCCACCTCAAGGCCCTTGTGATCAGTAGTGGTTGCTGTGACCCCAGACTTGGGCTGGGTCCCATAAAAAGCCTGGAAAGGTCAAACTGAGCCTCACAGGGCTGCATTTCAAGTCTAAACACCTCACTGGCCTAGACAGCACAATTAAAGCAGAGTGGTTGAGGATGTAGGCTTAAAATCACAAAGACACTAGTTTGAATCCAACTCTTCTATGTACTCTTTGCAATACTATGGGCAAGTCCTCTAACCTCTTTAAGTCTCTCTATCCCCTTCTGTAGGATATGGACCTCAGGATAAAGCACTTGAAAGAGATATTGCATGTAATGTGCTCAGCATAGTACTTGGTACATAGTGATTATTTAATAATGGTTTACTGCGTTTTTCTTTTGTTTAATTTATTATTTAAATTTTTTATTTTATTTTATTATTTTTTAACATATTTTTTATTTTAAAATTGTAGGGTACAGTTAAGAGTTAGGTATACAGATGTGCATTGTGCAGGTACCCTTGTTGATGAGGTGTGCCCCCCGTCCCCAGACAGATATTGAC
>NW_007258868.1:33457-59990 GCF_000164805.1 Carlito syrichta | reverse complement strand
CTCACCTCAGCCTCCCAAAGGCATGGGATTACAGGCTGAGCCACCGAACCCGGCTAAAATTGTATTTATTTATTAAAAAAAAATTTATATTAAAGATGGGGGTCTCACTATTTTGCCTAAGCTGATCGTGAACTCCTGGTCTCAAGCAGTTCTCCTACCGCAGCCTCTCAAAGTGCTGAGATTAGAGACATGGAGTCACTACTCCCGGCTGGCCTTCAAATGTGAATGTTTCATGTTCTAGTTCTGCATCCTCTATGACTACATCTGAGAGAAGTATAAAGGAGGAGTCCTGCCCAGGCACAGTGGCTCACTCCTGTAGCCCAGTACTTTGGGAAGCCGAGGTAGGAGGATTGTTTGAGCCCAGGAGTTCGAGACCAGTCTGAGCAACTTAGTGAGATTTCATCTCTACAGAAAATCTTAAAATTATCCAGGTATGGTGGCACATGCCTGTAATCCCAGCTGCAGAGGCTGAGGTGGAAGGATTGTTTGAGCTCAGGAGATCAAGGCTGTGGTGAGCCATAATTCTGCCACTGCACTGCAGCCTGAGTGAAAGAGTGAGACCCTGACAAAAAAGAAAAGAAAGGAGTCGTTTTCAAGGACTAAACTGTTTTGAAGCCCCTTGCTGTTAGCACAGTTACGGGGACTTGAGAATTCTCTTAGGGTTTGAGCAATCATTGACCCTTATTTGCCAGACTTGGAACATACACCATTTTACAACTTTTGTATAAGCTTGGTAGACTGTTGATGTACTTGATTCCTGGGAATCTCATGGATGAATGATTAATACTAGAAATAATGTCCAGTCATAATATTTGAATCTAAGTCCTTCCCTTACAGTTTCTCTTAGCAGTGCTCTGCTAATCTCCCAACTCTCAGTATAAAGTTTCTTCTTGACTTTACATACATAGACCTCGAGTATAAGTGCTGACATGCATTCGGTGGTCATGTGTTGGTGATGTTTACAAGGTGTTCCTTCCTTGGGTGGGAACTTTTCCTAAAGGACTGTGTTAACTGAAACCCTTTTTTTTGGTTTGAGTTGGAGTCTCACTCTGTCGCCCAGGCTGGAGTGCAGTGGCATGCTCCTGGCCACCCCAGCATTAACCTGCTGGGCTCCAGCGATCCATCCGCCTCAGCCTTCCAAGTAGCTGGAACAACAGGCGCGTGCTATGACACCTGGCTAATTTTTTATTTATTGTAGAGACAAGGTCTCGCCAAGATGCCTGGGCTGGTCACAAACCCACAGACTCAGGCAATCCACTCACCTCAGCCTCCCAAAGTGCTGGAATTACAGGCTGATCCACTGAGCCCGGCCAAGACTCTTTTTAGTATCAGGAACTGCTCAAACTGCCTTAAAGAAAAAGATAATTTATTTGTTAATATAGCTGAAAATTTAGACTATTGAGCCGAAAAGACTTCATTAGGGGTCAGGCTCTCCTTCCAACTCTTGGCTCTGCTTTCCTTCTTGTGGCTTCACTTTGAAGCAGTTTCATCCTCCCTTCCTCCCTATCTCTCCTTCCTTCCTTCCTTCCTTCCTTCCTTCCTTCCTTCCTTCCTTCCTTCCTTCCTTCCTTCCTTCCTTCTTCTCTCTCTTTCTTTCTGTCAGAGTCTCACTCTGTCAACCAGGTTGGAGTGTAGTGGCACGATCACAACTTCTGCAACCTCCCCCTGCTGGGCTCAGGCCTTCCAAATAGCTGGAACTAATGGTGTATGGCACAATGCCCAGCTAATTTTTAAATTTACTGTAGAGATGAGTTTCCTCCAAGTTGCCCAGGCTGGTTTCAAATCCGTGGGCTCAGGCAATCCTCTCGCCTCAGCCTCCCAAAGTGCTGGGATTATAGGCATGAGCCACCACACCCTGCAGAAGCAGGTTCTTTCAAGTGTTGGCCCCCATGCAGTTTAGACTTACATTCTCACAGCTGTACACTTTGTGGCTTCACTTTGTACGCCATAGCAGAAGAGCTTTACTTTCCATGCTGTTACAGCAAAAGTCCATTCCAGGCATATTTCCTTCTTGAGCTGATTGCAAGTGGGTGGATGGACACTATGTTTGGCTAGACTTAGGCCAAGTGCTAGTTGGGTAAGGGAATCCAAGTGGGGGCAGCCGCATTTGAGGTGCGTGCACTGAGAGTAGGGTAGTTGGAATGCAAACAATGAACCGGATACTTATAACAGTCAACCCTTTGGCTGCTCAGTTATGCATATAATGGTTCATTTAACTAATGCAACCATCACATTAAAAGTATATATATATATATATAAAATCTCCAAGGGACAATAACTCAAATTGTCATTTAGTAACCTTTTTCAGCTCAATGTTCACAATATCTAGGTGTTGTGAATTCCTCTTGTTTGGATTTAGAGATATCTCCTTAAAATTTTGGAACCCCGCCCCCCGCTTTTGACTTTAGCATTTAAATTCCTTTTGGGAAGGTTTGGGAAATTTGAATATCGATTGCCTTAGCTGTTGAGTATAGGGCTTTGTTTGCCAGGCTTAGAGCTTCTAAGGCATACAACTCACTTATAATATCAGTACTTTTGTTTTCCTGCTCACATTTTGGAGGTTGTGACCAAAACCAGAATTCTTTTCTTCTTCTCTCTTAGAATAAATTTTGGTGTTTGGGCCACCCACTACTTTGTAACTTGTTGACCTCTCACATGACCCTGTTGGAAATGGGGAGACAGTGAATCAATCTCCTCTTTTCTGGCTACATTCCTTTGACTAGCTCTTTGTAATTAGAACAATTGTCCCCTTTGTCAGCGAGGGAATGAATAACAGGAAGTGACTGGGGGTAATCTGTGGGTATCAGTATCCTGGTTTTGTTAGCATTCCCTATAGTTTGGGTATAGAATTTGGATATTCTAATCCAGGAAGGCCAAGATTGTCTGATTCTCAGCCATCTTGGATTGTTAACCATAAGCAAAACTGTATTTTTCCTTCTTTTCTGTTTTTAGACAAGCTTGCCTCTTTCTTGTTAGACTTTACCAAAGAGTTAGCACTTCAATATAATGAATTTTCTATCAAGTCTCTAAATATCTAGCCTTGCTTGTTTGATACGTGAGGAATCTGAAGATAAAATAGGCAACAATTTAATCAGGAACTGATACCACAACCCAGGAACTGATCATCATTTCTATTTGGGGATTGGGGGAATTCTTACTACTTTGCCTTACCTCAATTAGTCAATCCCACATTTTAGGTTCTATTTTTAATCTATTTTATTTTATTTTTTGTAGAGACAGGATTTTGCTATGTTGCTCAGGCTAGTCTTGAACTCCTGGGCTCAAGCAATCCTCCTGCCTCAACCTCTCAAAGTGCTGAGATTACAGGCATGAGCCACTGTGCCTGGATTTACAGTCTATTTTGAATACCATATTCTTGATACCATATGAAGCATTTATGTGTCTGTGATAAAAGACAAAACTCCACCTCAAATTATATTATATAAAAAGGGTAGCCGGGCTTGGTGACTCAGCCCGGTAATCCCGCGCCTTTAGGAGGCTGAGGTGAGTGGATTGCCTGAGCCCATGGGTTCGAGACCCACCTGGGCAACTTGGTGAGACCTCATCTCTACAATAAATCAAAAATCAGCCGGGCGTGGTAGCGCATGCCTGTAATTCCGACTACTTGGAAGGCTGAGGCGGAAGGATTGCCGGAGCCCAGCAGGCGAGGCTGCGGTGGCCGGGAGCGGCCACTGCGCTCCAGTCTGGGCGACCGAGTGAGACTCCAACTCAAAAAAAAAAAAAAAAAAAAGGGTAATATAGTGACTCTTGTAACTGAAATGTCCGGGAATTGCAGAACATTATGCAGTTGCCTTGTATTGACCTGGGTGGGATGTGGGCACACCTTTAGAATAATCACTAGATTCAGGGCAATGGGATACATGGACTGTCCACTCTTAGATCATATGCTCACTCCTGGACCCAGGATTGGGGTGCGGTGCCCCACTTCAATCATAGAAATTCAGAATAGGGAAGAAAGTGTTTCTTGAAAGGAAAATTAAAGTGTTGCTCTCAAGAAAATGAGAAACAGGCCTGGCACAGTGGCTCAAACCTGTAATCCCAGCACTTTGAGAGGCTGAGCCGAGAGGATTGCCTGAGTTTAGGGGTTCGAGACCAGCATGGACAATTTGGTGAGCCCTCGTCTCTACAATAAATAAATAACTAAATAATAAGCTGGGCGTGGTAGTGTGTGCCTGTAGTTCCAGCTACTTGGAAGGCTGAGGCAGAAGGATTGTCTGAACTCAGCAGGTTGAGGCTGTGGTGGCCGTAAGCGTGTCACTGCACTGCAGCCTGGGCAACAGAGTGAGACTTCGACTCCAAAAAAAAAAGGTGAGAGTGAGAAACAGACATTGGCAGGCAAAATTCAACAAATGCTACTCTGTGATGTCTACATTTTCTTTTCTTTAAAAAATTTTGTTTGTAAACTCCAGTTCTCACTCTGTTGCTCAGGCTGGAGCGCTGTGGCCTGATCATAGCTCACTGCAGCCTTGTCCTCCTGGGCTGAAGCATTCCTCCTGCCTTAGCCTCCTGAGTAGCCAGGACTACGGCTGTGTATCCCCATACCTGGCTAATTTTGTTTTTTGAGTTGGAGTCTCACTCTGTCGCCCAGGCTGGAGTGTAGTGGCCGCTCCCGGTCACCACAGCCTTGACCTGCTGGGGTCCGGTGATCCTTCTGCCTCAGCCTTCCAAGTAGCTGGAACTACAGGCGCGCGCTACCACACCCGGCTAATTTTTTTTTTTTTAATTTATTGTACAGATGAGGTCTCACCAAGTTGCCCAGATGGGTCTCGAACCTGCAGGCTCAGTCAATCCACTCACCTCAGCCTCCCAAAGCACGGGATTATAGGCTGAGCCACCGAGCACGGCTGGCTAATTTTTTTTTTTTGAGTTGGAGTCTCACTCTGTGCCCAGGCTGGAGTGCAGTGGCACACTCAACGCCATCGCAGGACCACAGACATGCGCTACCACACCTGGCGAATTTTTTGATTTATTGTAGAGATGAGGTCTCGCCAAGTTGCCCAGGCTGGTCTCGAACCCATGGGTTCGGGCAATCCTCTCACCTTGGCCTCTTGCTGGGATTATAGGCGTAAGCCACTGCGTGTGGCCTGTCTGGCTAATTTTTGAAAACGTTTTAAATTTATTTCTTTTTTTTCTGAATTGGGGTCTCACTCTGTCACCCAGGCTGGAGTGCAGTGGAACGATCATGGCTCACCAAAGTCTCAATCTCCTGGGCTCGGGCAATCCTCCCGCTTCAGTCTTCCGAGTAGCTGGGACTACAGGCGAATGCTGCCATGCCTGGCTAATTTTTGTAGAGACTTGGTCTCACTATGTGATCTAGCTGGTCTCGAACTCCTGGGACCAAGCGATCATCTTGTCTTGGCCTCTGAAAGTACTGGGGATTACAGGCATAAGCCACCATGGCTAGCCTTAAAAATTTTTTTGTTTGTAGAGACGAGATCTCACCTCATTGTTCAGGTTGGTCTCAAACTCCTGGACTCAGGAGATTCTTCCACCTCAGCCTTCCAAAGTGCTGGGATTACAGGTGTGAGCCACTATACTCAGTGGCTCCTGAATTCCCTTATAATTCCAATATGCTTTATTTTAATCCTGAGCCACTGAATATTTTGAACCATACTGATCAATTGTTTTATAGGACAGTGTTTATACAATTCAAGTTTATTTTCATAATCCCTGGAAGAATAAAAGAAACATGTAATTAATTTTGAAGTACTTCAGTAACTTCCTCTACTAAAAATGCTAAACTAGATCTTGGAGGAACCGTGCACCACCAGCTGTCACCTTAAGAAGTGCAAAGTTGGCCAGGTGTGGTGGCTCACACCTATAATCCTAGCACTTGGCCAATGAGGTGGCTCAAGCCTATAATCCCAGCACTTTGGGAGGCCGAGGTGAGAGGATTGCCTGAGCCCATGGGTTTAAAACCAGCCTGGGCAACTTGGTGAGACCTCATCTCTACATTAATCAAGAAAAATGAGCTGCATGGTGGCACACACCTGTAGTTCCAGCTACCTGTTAGGTTGAGGCAGAGGGATAACCTGAGCCCAGCTTGTGGAAGCTGTGGTGGCCGTGAGCACTCCAGCTTGGGTGACAGAGGGAGACTACAACTCAAAAAATAAAAGAAGTGCAAAGCTGAACTTCACTGTAAAGAATCCTTATTCTGAGATTACTTTCTGAGATGGTTCTCTGTTGGTAGCCATAAAAATAGAATTCTATAAACACACAAATGGCCACCTAAATAGAACACTAACCCTCACATAGGGAAAAACAACAAACTTATTTATTAATTAGACTATATTAATGTTGCTATCTTCTGTTTTCAGAGACAGTCTATTAATAATTATTTCTGCCGGTCATGGTTGCACATGCCTGTAGTCCCAGCTACTCAGGAGTTCAAGTGAGCTATGATCACACCACTGCTCTCTAGTCTGGGTGACAGAACAAGACGCTGTCTCTAAAAATAATAGTAATAATTACTATTGTTATTATTTCCTTCACTTTCTTTGTAAAAAATCTTTGTACTCATTTGTACAGATGAATATTTTTTTTCCAGCTCTAGCTTCTGGTTACAGTTTCTGTGGATATTTGCTACTCTATTTTGTTTTGCTAAACTATCCCCTATTGCGTGATGCTTTTCTTTTCCTGATGTTCATAGCAGTATCACCAATGTTCATTAAAATCCAGGAATTGGGATATAGCAATTCTATTTATTTATTTATTTTGAGTCGGGAATCTCACTTTGTTGCCCAGGCTGGAGTGTAGTGGCATGATCACAATCACCATAGCCTTGACCTCCTGTGTTCAGGCTATCCTCTGCCTCAGTCTCCCAAGTAGCTAGGACTACACAAGGCTGGATGCCCAGCTAATTTTTTTATTTTTCTATAGAGATGAGGTCTCACTATGTTGTGTAGGCTAGTCTTGAACTCCTGGACTCAAGTGATTCTCCTGCCTTGGCCTCCCAAAATGTTGGGATTACAGGTGTAACCCTGCATTTCATTTCAGTCACCTTCTTTCCTTCTTATTACATTAGTGTAGCACTAACTCAATGCTTTCTACCAGGCTTCGTTGTAAGAGGCACTTTTTAAAAAAATGTGTGAGTCCCTGTGCCTGTAAACAACTTGAGTCGCTCAAAATTAGCGTGTCTGTCTTATTCTGGCAACTCAATCTTGTGAGATCCCACAAAATGATACTACTCAGCCAGGCTGGGTGGCTCAGCCTGTAATCCCGCGCCTTTGGGAGGCTGAGGTGAGTAGATTGCCTGAGCTCACGGGTTCGAGACCCGCCTGGGCAGCGAGACCTCATCTCTACAATATCAAAAATATCAGCTGGGCATGGTAGCACATGCCTGTAATTCCGGCTACTTGGAAGGCTGAGGCGGAAGAATCGCCGGAGCCCAGCAGGTTGAGGCTGCGGTGGCCGGGAGCGGCCACTGCACTCCAGTCTGGGCGACAGAGTGAGACTCCAACTCAAAAAAAAAAAAAATGATACTACTCTCACCAAGTACCTTTCTAGAAGTAGGCTTGCAACGACCACAGCCATGGGGCCTATGGATAGCCCCCATATGCCTGAGCATAGGAACTTTTCTGAACTATTGGGCAACTTCACCCAGGGGGAAGATAGGAGAGGGGGGAGATGACATGTCGGGCGTTTGAGTGTGCCCTGAAGGGAAGAAATGAACATGAAGGCACTGTCACCTTGCCTGGTCCCAGGCACTGGATGGGACTTGGAACCATTTGAGAAAGGTGTTCCAAAGCATGGGGGCTGAGAGGGGAGGTCCTGAGGCTCAGGACCCGGAAGAGGATTCCGCTGGATACCATTTAAGGGCAGTCCTGGTCTTCCTGTTACCCTCAGGGTGGAGTTCAACCTTCGTGTTTTAATTCATCCACATCTGGTATTGCTCTCTAATAGTTGTGCAGGAAGGAACTAGATTCAATGGTGTGTTGGAACCAGCTTTCACTGGCTCTCAAGAGCCAACTGTGGAGTCGGGCTCGGTGGCTCAGCCTGTAATCCCGCGCCTTTGGGAGGCTGAGGTGAGTGGATTGCCTGAGCCCGAGGGTTCGAGACCCGCCTGGGCAGCGAGACCTCATCTCTACAATAAATCAAAAAATCATTCGGGCGTGGTAGCGCATGCCTGTAATTCCGGCTACTCGGAAGGCTGAGACGGAAGGATCGCCAGAGCCCAGCAGGCGAGGCTGCGGTGGCCGGGAGCGGCCACTGCACTCCAGTCTGGGCGACAGAGTGAGACTCCAACTCAAAAAAAAAGAAAGAGCCAACTGTGGACTTCCCCCCCCACCCCCAAATTCCATGTTCAGCGATGTCACATTGGTAGCTTAAAATTCACCATAGTGAGCCGGACTCGGTGGCTCAGCCTATAATCCCGTGCTTTGGGAGGCTGAGGTGAGTGGATTGCCTGAGCCTGCGGGTTCGAGACCCGCCTGGGCAACTTGGCGAGACCTCATCTCTACAGTAAATCAAAAATTAACCGGGAGTGGTAGCGCGCACCTGTAGTTCCAGCTACTGAGTGAGACTCCAACTCAAAAAAAAGAAAAAAAAAGAAAAAAAATTCACTATAGTGGCTTATTGGCAAATGCTAGAAATCATGTTTTAGTATTTTGGTTTTTTTGAGTTGGAGCTTCACTCCGTCGCCCAGACTGGAGTGCAGTGGCTGCTCCCGGCCACCGCAGCCTCGCCTGCTGGGCTCCGGCCATCCTTCCGGCTCAGCCTTCCGAGTAGCCGGAATTACAGGCGCGCGCTACCACGCCCCGCTGATTTTTTGATTTATTGTAGAGATGAGGTCTTGCCAAGTTGCCCAGGCGGGTCTCGAACCCGCGGGCTCAGGCCATCCATTCACCTCAGCCTCCCAAAGGCGTGGGATTACAGGCTGAGCCACCGAGCCCGGCTTGTTGTTAATTTAAAGTCTGTTTTATCTGATATAAGAATGGCTATTTCTGCTCATTTTTGGTTTCCGCGTACAAGGAATATTTTTCTCCAACCTTTTATCTTGAGTCCACAGGAGTCCTTGTGAGTTAAGTGGGTCTCTTGAAGGCAGCAGATAAATGGGTTGTGTTTTTATTTTTTATTTTTATTTTTGGAGTTGGAGTCTCACTCAGTCGCCCAGACTGGAGTGCAGTGGCCGCTCCGGCCACCGCAGCCTCGACCTGCCGGCCCCGGCGATCCTCCCGCCTCAGCCTTCCGAGTAGCTGCAACTACAGGCTCGCGCTACCACGCCCGGCTCATTTTGATTTATTGTAGAGATGAGGTCGCGCCAAGTTGGCCAGGTGGGTCTCGAACCCGCGGGCTCAGGCGACCCACTCACCTCAGCCTCCCCAGGCGAGGAATTACAGGCCGAGCCACCGAGCCGGCTTTGTTTTTTGATTTTAACAGTCCGTTAAACATATGGCCATGCATCACTGCCTAGGTTACTGTTGAAGGAATATCTTACTAGAGTGAGAGTTATGTTTCACTAAGTCCTATAAGAAGAGGTGTTTTCAAAGTGTGCCCTGGTCAGAGCGTTTTCTGAAGAATTCAAAGAGGGAGGAAGAATATTTTCAGGAAAGTAAAGAATTCTAAGAAGGTGGCTTTATATAGTTAAATTTAACCCAACTAAGGCCTTTAGCATCAGGCAGACATGGAAAAGTTGGAGGTCTCTGTACTTATTTTTATAAATTCAGATTATTTAAATATCAGTGACTGATAAGGACACTAGAAAAACAAAGTCCGGCAATAGTTTGCTTACTAATATATATGCAAAAATTGTACAAAAATATTAATTCTAGTTATTTAAAAATTAAGTATTAGTAATAAAGAATACCCAATTAAGATTTATAGTAGGAAGTCAAGGATAGTTTAGTATCAGGAGCACAACCAATACAATTATTTTATTAACAAGCTTTAAAACATCTTAGTAGACTTTAAACTGGGCGTGATGGCTCATGCCTGTAATCCCAGCACTTTGAAATGCAGAGGTGAGAGAACTGCCTGAGTCCAGGGGTTCAAGCCCAGCCTGGACAACTTGATGAGACCTTGTTTCTACAATATATCAAAAAATTAGCTGGGCGTGGTGGTGCACACCTGTGGTTCCAGCTACTTGGAAGGCTGAGGTGGAAGATTGCCTGAGCCCAGCAGGTCGGGGCTGTGGTGGCCGTAAGCATGCCACTGCATTCCAGCCTGGGCAACAGAGTGAGAGTCCTACTCAAAAAAAAAAAAAAGAAAGAAAAACAAAAAAAACTTAGTAGATTTTGAAGAGATAATTGATACATTTCAATAGCCATTCCTAATAAAACTCTATAATCAAGGAAATAATCGATACATTTGACTATATAAAACTAAAAACTTATCTTCATCAAAAGATCGTTTTGTACCACATACAAAATGATAATATAATAGACCGATTGAGAGAAAATGTTTGCAATATTCATATTTTCATATTCAGAAGATTTAAAGAGCTTCTATAAATTAGTACATAAATGAAAAACAATCTAAATAAAATTGGAAAATATTTGAACAAATAATTTACTGAATAAAAGGATATTCGTCTCAGTGTTAATAAATCAAATGCAAATTAAAACAATTTGAGATGCCATTACATATTCATTAGATTAGCTAAATTTCTGAAGCATGCTAATAAGTGTTAGCTAGGATATAGAACACCTAGAATTCTTCTAGACTGCTGGTGGGAGTATAAACTGATGCAGTTACTTTGAGGTGATATTTCGCAACAGGTAAAGCTGAAAATACACGTATTGTAGTGGGCATAGACCTGTGTTGCTTCTTAGATTCTTGTGACCACCTTCTCTTTTCTTTTTGAGTTGGAGTGCCGTGGCCCCTCCCGGCCACCACAACCTCGACCTGCTGGGCTCCGACGATCCTTCCGCCTCAGCCTTCCGAGTAGCCAGAATTACAGGCGCGCACTACCACGCCCGGCTGATTTTTTGATTTATTGGAGAGATGAGGTCTCGCTGCCCAGGCGGGTCTCAAACCCGCGGGCTCAGGCAATCCACTCACCTTAGCCTCCCAAAGGCGTGGGAGTACAGGCTGAGCCACTGAGCCCGGCTTCACCTTCTCTTTTCTAACGGCACTGTCTACCTTTTAGTTTTCCCCGATATTGCTGTCTCTGACTGTGACCTTGCCAAGCTCTCTGAGCTGGCTGGAGTCTGAGTAGAAAGCTAGACTTCCAGGACATTCATACTGCTCATGTCAAGCCCTATTCATGATACATAGTCTTTCTACTTGTAGACTTGCATAGCATGCTGTACACAGGTTATGGGATTTGTCTTTCTGAGTGGCTGCTGAGAAGCCAGATGATGCAGCCCTAAAACACAGAGGTAGGAAAAGTAGTCAACTCCTTTGGGGTGAATTTTGACTTATGGGAAGGAGAAGGGGAAGGAGAGATGGGCAAACAAGTCCCCTCTCATTTTGTCATTCTGTAGATTATGCTGTGGTGTGCTTTCTCCTTTGAATAGTCTGGTAAAAAATATTCATCTGCTGAGTGACCACTATTTTTTTTTGTGGCTGGTTGTGATGCAGTGGCCTGCCTGGTAATGAATTGAGTTATATTGCTTTGTATCTTATCTCAGTTCCCTTTTCCTTATGCTTGCTGTACTGGGCTTGCATCTTCTAAATAAAGTGTCAGCATTTTAATCCTTGCCTCAGGCTCTTTTTCCTAGAGGACTCAGGCTAAAATAGGTAGAAATACAGTTTGGAATTTCTAGTTCCAAGCTAGAGAGGGACTCTTACACATGCGAATAAGGAGGTATCTATAAGAATGTTCACTACAGCCTTGAGCAGTTTACTTGTAACAGTAAAAAAATTTGTAAATAATTAAATATTATTGTGGTAATGTATACAAAGAAATAATATATCCCACTGAAAATGAAGAACCTAGGGCTACATGTAGAACATGAATAAATCTCAAAAATGTATAGTGAAACAAAAAAGCAAGTAGCAGAAAAATTCATATTGCATACAATCATTTATGTCAAATTGACAAGCGTATAAAATAATCACGTAAGTTTCTAGATATATGTTTGTAGTAGAAATAGGAAATATTTTGGGATAGAGAAGCCACACTTCAAAATAGTATTGCCTTTGGAGAGGGAGAAAGGAAATGAGATATAGGAAGGGTCTGTGGGCTTCAGTGATATCTGCAATGCTTTATTTCTTTTTTTCTTCCATTTGAAAGCAGACATTGTTTATTAACTCCTCAATTAACATAAATAATCATGACAGACACCTTAGTTCATCCTTCTAATAAGCCTGTTGCAAGGCTGAGGTTGTGTGCTGGAATGCAGGGATGGTAGTTAGAAAAAAGTTGTGAGGGCAGCCCCCTCAGGTCCCCTCCCGCTGTGGGAGCTTTTCTGTCCTCTCAATAAATTCTGCTTTCTCAAAAGAAAAAAAAAAGAAAGAAAGAAAGAAAGAAAAGAAAAGAAAAAGAAAAAGGCTGTACTCAGTTTCTCAACCAACTCATCTTTGACAAAGCCTCCATCAGCAACCACTGGGAAGAGGAGAACCTATTCAGTAATGGTGCTGGGAAAATTGGCTGACCACATGCAGGAGATTAAAACAAGACCCCTACCTATCACCATACGCAAAAATCAACTACAAATGAATCAAAGAGCTAGACGTAAAACTTCAAACTATAAGAACCTTAGAAAATGCAGGAGACACCCATATAGAAATTGGAACTGGAAACCAATTCCTGATCAAAACTCCAAGTACCTATGCCATAAGAGATAAGATAGACAAGTGGGACCTCATCAAACTGACAAGCTTCTGCAAAATCAAAGAAACCATCAAGAGAGCAGGGAGACAGCCCACAGACTGGAAAAAAATACTTGCCAACTGTCTGTCTGACAAAAAGCCTAACATCTAGAATCTACAAGGAACTCAAACGTGCTGAAAAGAAAAAAACAAACACCCCCATTACAAAGTGGGCAAAAGATATGAATAGACACTTCTCAAAAGAAGACATACAAGTAGCCAACAGAGACATGAAAAAATGCTTAGCCTCACTAGTCATCAAGGAGATGCAAGTTAAAACTACACTGAGATACCACCTAACTCCAGTCAGGATGGCTATCATCAATAATTCAAAAAACAACAGATGCTGGAGAGGATGTGGCAAAAAGGGAACACTTCTACACGGTTGATGGGAGTATAAACTAGTACCACCTCTGTGGAAAACAGTTTGGCTATTCCTAAAAGATCTAAAAAGCGACCTTCCATATAACCCTGCAATCCCCCTACTGGGAATATATACCCAGAAGAACTCAAATCACTCAATAAAAAAGATACCTGCAGACATATGTTTGTTGCAGCATTGTTCACAGTAGCAAGAACATGGAACCAACCGTGGTGCCCATCAAAAGAGGACTGGATTAAAAAAAATGTGGTACATATACATGATGGAATATTATGCAGCCATAAAGAGGAACAAAATCATGAACTTCACAGCAACCTAGATGAACTTGGAGTCTATAATACTGAGTGATCTTTCACAGAAACAAAGAACTGAGTATCACATGTTCCCACTCATAAGCAGACCTTGAACTATTATCGTAATACTCTAAGAAAAGGATTGGCAGTAGTGGGAAACTGCCAGGGCGGTGGGGGAGGAGCGGGATTGGCAGTAGTGGGAATCTGCCCGGGGAAGGGGGGGACACACCTTATCAACAAGGGTACCTGCATAATGAACATTTGTATACCCAACCCTGAATTGTACCCCACATCTTTAAAAGAAAAAAAAAAAGAAAAAAACAAACAACCCCATTATAAAGTGGGCAAAATATATGAATAGATACTTCTCAAAAGAAGACATACAAAACCGGGCTTGGTGGCTCAGCCTGGAATCCCACGCCTTGGGAGGCTGAGGTGAATGGATTGCCTGAGCCTGCGGGTTCAAGACCCGCCTTGGCAACTTGACGAGACCTCATTTCTACAATAAATTTAAAAATTAGCCGGGCATGGTAGCGCGTGCCTGTATTTCCAGCTACTCGGAAGGCTGAGGCAGAAGGATCACCGGGGCCCAGCAGGTTGAGGCTGCAGTAGCTGGGAGCGGCCACTGCACTCCAGTCTGGGCGACAGAGTGAGATTCCAACTCAAAAAAAAGAAAAAAGAAAAAAGAAGACATACGAACAGCCAACAGATACATGAAAAAACACTCAGTCTCACTAGTCATCAAAGAAATGCAAATTAAAACCACACTGAGATACCACCAAACTGCAGTCAGGATGGCCATCATCAATAACTAAAAAAACAACAGATGCTGGAGAGGATGCAGAGAAAAAGGGGACACTTCTATACTGTTGGTAGGAGTGTAAACTAGTACAGCCTTTGGGAAAACAATTTGGCGATTCCTAAAAGATCTAAAAATCAACCTTCCATAGGATCCTGCAACCCCTCTACTGGGAATATACCTGGAACAACACAAACCACTCTATGAAAAAGAGACCTGCATATGTATGTTTATTACAACATTGTTCACAATAGCAAAAACATGGAACCAACTGTATTGCCCATTGAAAGGGGACTGGATTAAAAAAATGTGGTACAGAGCCGGGCTCCGTGGCTCAGCCTGTAATCCCACGCCTTTGGGAGGCTGAGGTGAGTGGATTGCCTGAACCTGCGGGTTCGAGACCCGCCTGGGCTACGAGACCTCATCTCTACAATAAATTAAAAAAAAAAACTAGCCAGGCGTGGTAGCGTGCCTGTAGTTCCAGCTACTTGGAAGGCTGAGGTGGAAGGATGGCCGGAGCCCAGCAAGTCAAGGCTGCGGTGGCCGGGAGCAACCACTGCACTCCAGTCTGGGTGACAGAGTGAGACTCCAACTCAAAAAAAAAAAAAATGTGGTACATATACATGATGGAATATTATGCAGCCATAGAGAAGAACAAAATTATGAGCTTC
The DNA here is from genome assembly GCF_000164805.1 of Carlito syrichta. Taxonomy (NCBI): domain Eukaryota; kingdom Metazoa; phylum Chordata; class Mammalia; order Primates; family Tarsiidae; genus Carlito; species Carlito syrichta. The sequence goes on along the minus strand of NW_007258868.1, from coordinate 45,071 downwards.
ATAGCAACCTGCATGGACTTAGAGTCTATAATGCTTAGTAATCGATCACAGAAACAAAGAACTGATTATCAGATGTTCTCACTTAAAAGCAACCTTGAAAAATTATGGTAATACTATAAGAAAAGGATTGGCAGTAATGGGAAACTGCCAGGGGAGGACAGGGGCAGGATTGGTAGTAGTGAGAATCTGCGGGGAGATTCGCCTGAGCAACTTGGCGAGACCTCATCTCTACAATAAATCAAAAAATTAGCCGGGCATGGTAGCATGTGCCTGTAGTTCCAGCTACTTGGAAGGCTGAGGCGGAAGGATCGCCAGAGCCCAGCAGGTCGAGGCTGTGGTGGCCGGGAGCGGTCACTGCCCTCCAGTCTGGGCAACAGAGTGAGACTCCAACTCAAAAACAACAACAAAAAAACAGAAAGAAAGGGATTGGCAGTAGTGAGAAACTGCCAGGGGAGGGAGCAGGGAGAGGGCACACTTTAACAGTAAGGGTACCTGATCTCAAACCAGCTGGTGTGGGGACCAAAGAGAGGCCTAAACTTTACCTGGAGAAGGACCATTTGTATACCTGACCCTGAAGTGAACTCTACATCTTGAAAATTAAAATTAAAAAAAAAAAAAAAAAAAGGAAAAGAGGCTAAACCTAGAAGAAAAATATCATTTCCCGTCACAAAAGGATCTTAGGGTGTGTGTGTGTGTGTGTGTGTGTGTGTGTGTGTGTGTGTGTGTGTGTTGGGGGACTCAATCTGTCTCCCAGGCTGCAGTGGCAAGATCGTGGCTCACCACAGCCTTGACCTCCTGGGCTCCCTTCCTGTCTCAGCCTCCTGAGTAGCTTCGACTACAAGTGCACACGCCTGGCTAATTTTTCGATTTTTTGTACAGATGAGGTCTCTCTGTGTTGCCCAGGCTGGTGTGGAACTCCTGAGCTCAAGCAATTCTCCTGCCTCAGCCTCCCAAGGTGCTAGGATTACAGGCATGAGCCACCATGTCCAGCCTAGATCTGAGAATTTTATGATTGGTTTTTTCTTTTTCTTTAAAAAAAAAATCTAGATAGAACTGCCAATGCAAACTCTTTGAGGCAGATGGGGCCAGTGTGGCTGGGCTGGGTAACTGAGGGGCAGGGTGACAGGAGCGGAAAGGAGGGGTAAGGGGTGGAAACACTGTAGGAAACTGAAAGGATTTGGTTTTCACTCAGATTTCTGGACTAACAAAAAGCATTTTTCTAATTTCATCCACAGATTCTGTTATCACTTAGAAGGTAATTTGTCAAGCTTTCCCTCATACCACTTTCCCTACAGGGTTAGTCTTGCCTGAAGCTAAGAGGTGGGGTATCTCTAACAGGCATCATTCTCACAAAGGACTGTGAGTAGTTTCCAGGTCAAAACCGGAAGAACAAGACAAACCGGGTCGCCAATCTAGTGAGACAAAGAATGGGAGCCAAGGTATGGAGCCAAATGACAGGCTTCGAGGTGCAGGCCAGGCCCAGGAGAGGGGCAGCAGTGCTGGCCAGTGGGGAAGGGGGGCCAGGATTCAGGAAGTGAGGTGCAGATATAGCAGTTTAATTTATCTTCATCAGAAATCTTGAAATCACTAGAGCAGCTGCTTGCTTTCTTAACAATCTTGTCATCAGTCTTGAGTTTCAGATTCCTCTCACTAGTCTTCTTTATTCATTCGGATGATATTCCCCTTGATAAAGAAAGCAGAAGTGAAATTATAAAAACACCATTTTCTTTGTCATTTCTCAACTCCACCATCTCCAATCCATTCTCGCCCTACAGCAATCTTTTTGCCATGCAAATCTGATTGTGTTCGGCTTTCTCTCATATTTATAATGAAATCGAAACTTTCTTTTTTCAGTCAGTTAAGGCTTCCCTAATTTTGGCCCCACCCTCGAATATTTTTTAAAATCTTGAGCAACCCCTTCGGGTCCCCTCCCACTTTGGGAGCTTTTCTGTCCTTCCAACAAATCCTTTCTAAAAACCTTTTTGGTTTCATTGTTGCCTCTTTCCTATTCCTTTCTGTAACCTTGCCATTCCAGGAGATGCAATTCGCGGTTAGAGCGGTTTCTTAACAGCAGCACTATTTGGGGTCAGATAATGTATTTGCTATGGTCGCCTGTCTGTGCATTGTGGGATATTTAGCTGCGTCCCTGACCTTTACCCTCAGGCCGCCAGTAGCACTCATGACAACCAAAAAATTTTTCAGATATTTCGAAATCTCCGCGGGGGTAAAATCGCCTCCACCTAAGTTCTGGAATAGAGTATGCTGCTCCCTGTCTGCCCTCTCTGCTCACCCTTCTTTCTGCAGGGAAAGTCATTCCTGTGCTCATCCTGGCAAACACACGCTCATTTCTAAGTCTCTACGTGGTCCTCCTCCTTGGTGAAGTCTTCCGTGACTCCCAAGATGGAGGTAGACAAGCTGATCCTCCCAGTCCCATGGTACCTTGCCTTATTAGACCCAGATCCAGTTGTATTCTAATTCACTGAGGTTGTCTGTTCCATATCAGACCGAGGATTTAGAAGGCCAGACTGTTTTTTCAGTATTTTGTCTTCTGTTCCTGGCCCAGAATATTGACACCTATGTGCATCTTTGAAACTTTACAGATCTGAATATTAGATATGATTAAAGCAATTTAAAATGACATTTAAAGGCAGATCAATTTTTTTCCTCATAGCTGATGTGATACGTGTAATATCCAAGTTTTAGTCACTGCATCTGAAACATATTTTATATATGATTTGTGATTCGTTGCCTCTAGTTATTAAATTTGCTGTTGAATGCAGTTTATAAATTATGTTTTGCTTATCTACAAAGACTCAAAACCTTTATGATTTATACCAATTTTGTAGCTATTATCTAATACTTTGTGTATTTATCGATGTGTGTCTCTTTTGGATTTGAGAATTTTATCAGGAGAGTCCTGGGATATATTTATAGTCATGGCAGGGATATGTTCTGAGAAATACTTTGTTAGGCTATTTTGTCCTTATGAGAACATTGGCAAGAAACATACACAAACCTGGGTGGTATAGCCAACTGTACACCTGGGCTAGATGGGATAGCCTATGGCTCCTAGGCTACATATCTGCACAGCTGTTACGGTACTGAATACTGCAGACAGTTGTACAGCAATGTTGAATCTTTTTGAATCTAAACATAGAAGTGGTACAGTAAATATACAATTTAAAAAGCGGTACACCTGTGGAGGGCATTTACTGCGAATGGGGCTTGTAGGACTGGAAGTTGCTCTGGGTGAGTCAGTGAGTGAGTGGTGGGTGACTGTGGAGGCCAGGCACATGACTGTGCACTACTGCAGACTTTATAGACCCTGTACACTTAGGCTACGGTAAATTGATTTAAAAATATTTTTTCTAGCTGAGCTCGGTGGCTCAGCCTGTAATCCCAGCACTTTGGGAGGCTGAGGTGAGTGGATTGCCTGAGCCTGCGGGTTCGAGACCCGCCTGGGCAGCGAGACCTCACCTCTACAATAAATAAATAAAAAAATCAACCGGGCGTGGTAGCGCACGCCTGTAATTCTGGCTACTTGGAAGGCTGAGGCGGAAGGATCGCCGGAGCCCAGCAGGCGATCGAATGAGACTACAACTCAAAAATATATATATATATATTTTTTTCTTTAATAATAATTTAAGCTTAGCTTACTATACGTCTTTTATTATGTAAAATTTAAACATCTTAAAGCTTTTTGATTCTTTTGTAATAATGCTTAGCTTCAAACACAAACATGCTGTACAGATGTACAAAAATATATTTCTCTCTCTTTTTTTTTTTGAGGTAGAGTCTCACTCCGTCACTCGGGCTGGCGTGTAGTGGCACGCTCATGGCTACCCCACCATCGACCTGCTGTGTTCACACCATACTTTCACCTCAGCCTTCCAGTAGCCGGAGCTATAGGCACGCCCTACCACGCCCACCTAATTTTTAAAAATGTATTGTAGAGACGAGGTCTCGCCAATTTGCCCAAGCTGGTCTCGAACCTGCAGCCTCAGGCAATCCACTCGCCTCGGCCATCCAAAGTGCTGGAATTACAGGCTGAGCCACTGAGCCCGGCCAAAATAAATAAAGTAAAAGTTAAAAAAAAAAAAAAAAGAAAAAAAAATTTCCTCTGTATCTTTATTCTACAAGCTTTTTTCTTTTCTTTTCTTTTTTGAGTTGGAATCTCTGTTGCCCAGGCTGGATGGAGTGCAGTGGCACGCTCATGGCCACTGTAGCCTCAACCTGCTGGGCTCAGGTCACCTCAACCTTCCAAGTAGCTGGAACTACCGGCACGTGCCTCCATTTCTGGCTAATTTTTTTGATTTATTGTAGAGACTAGGTCTTGTCTAGTTGCCCAGACTTGCCTGGGCTCAGGCAATTCTCTCATCTCTGCCTTCCAAAGTGCTGGTATTACAGGCGTGAGCCACTGTGTCCAGTGCTTTTTTCTTTTTTTTGAGTTGGAGTCTCACTCTGTTGCCCAGACTGGAGTGCAGTGGCCGCTCCCGGCCACCGCAGCCTCGACCTGCTGGGCTCTGGCGATCCTTCTGCCTCAGTCTTCCGAGTAGACGGAATTACAGGCGCGCACTACCACGCCTGGCTGATCTTTTTATTTATTATAGAGATGAGGTCTCGTCAAGTTGCCCAGGCGGGTCTCGAACCTGCGGGCTCAGGCAATCCACTCACCTCAGCCTCCCAAGGCGTGGATTTACAGGCTGAGCCACCGAGCCCTGCTCAGTGCTTTTTTTTCTATTTTAAATTTTTAAACTTTTTGTTAAAAACTAAGATACAAATACACATATTAGCCCAGACCCACACAAGATCAGGATCATTAAGGCATCACCAGGTAATAGAAATTTTTCAGCCCCATTACAATCTTATGGCACCAATGTTGTATATTTGGTAGTATCCTTGACTGAACTATGGTTATGCGGCACATGACCGTAGTGTTGAATAACCGCCTACATAGAGCAACACTATTACTTGACAATAATTTAGTATTTCTGCACTTTTAGTTATTGAAGACCAACTATTCTTTAAAAAGTTATTTTCATTTAGGAAGTTTTTAATCTATCATTAACTGTGATCATTGTGAAAAAGATTTTGAACATTTGATTTCTAAATACTTACCCATGCTGCCATCTCCTGGCTGCTATTGAGTATTGTAACAATCACGGTTTAAAGGTTTTCAAAAAGTAATGGGATATATGACTATAAAAAATCTTTCATTTCCCTCCCTTTTCATTTTCTTTTTTTATTTAGTTTGCAGAAGACCTATACACATTTTTCTGTTTTCTCCATAAAACAGTTGACCATCTACCTACCTTCCTAGCCACCCACTGCTAAAGACAGAATGATGTAGTACTGGAGTATAAAAAGGATGTGCTAACTATACTCTGTCCCTCTAGACGGATATCCACCATTCTTTACTCTACCTTGTGCCCTGAGTGGCAGAGACTGACGTATATGGAATTTACTAAAAAGCTTCCTTGACTTTTGGCTTCAAGTTGCATCTGGGCAATGGGAAGCATTTAAAGGATATTAGAGAAGAGAGTAGAGCTAGTATTTATCCCCCCCAGTCCCTTCCTATGAGGTCACAAGTCTCTGTTCCTCAGTTGAAAGCCATATCTCCCCATGAGAGCCCTTACCAAATAGCTACCTCTAAGGGAGGTGGTAATCACTTCCTCTCTATACCCTTCAGGCCTATGGATGACAACAGTACCTAACTGTTAGGAAACCTAGAGCACATCACTGTCCCCTGGGGTTATCCTTTGTAAATGGTCCTTCTATTAAAAAGTTCTTAAATTACCTAGCTTGAACATTTCTCATATTGGGTCCCTGATCAGAACAATGGGAATAATGATAGCAGTTAGCTCATAAACTTGTTGTAAGGGTTAAATAAATTAAAACCCAACTAGTGTTTAAATAACGGCTAAGCAAAGAGATAAAAATAAAAGAAATCAGAAATGATAGTGATGGAAGAAAAAGATGGAATACAAGGATGATCCAATAGTAGAATAATTGCTATTCCTTTAGTGGTCCTCCAAAATGAAATACTTATATTGAAATATCTTTGCAAAGATTTCATAGGTGTAAATGACAAAAACTTTTCTTTTTCTTTTTTCTTTTTGAGTTGGGTTCTCACTCTTGTCATCCAGGCTGGAGTGCAATGCTATGGACACAGCTCACACAGCCTTGATCTCTAGGACTCAAGAAATCCTTCTGCCTCAGTCTTCGGAGTAGGTGGGACTGCAGGTGCATACCACCATTCCCAGCTTATTTATGGACTTTTTTGTAGCGACGAGGTCTCGCTATGTTGTCCAGGCTGGTCTTGTACTTCTGGGCTCAAGCAATCCTCCTGCCTCAAGCCTCCCAAAGTGCTGGGATTACAGGTGTGAACCACTGCACCTGGCAGAGAAAAAACATTTCTGATATGAAGGGATACCTGGATTAGCAGATCAGAAATTTATGTTATATAGGAAAAGTTGATACAAGAATGCTCAATAAGACATGAGTAGCAGCCTAGACAACATAGCGGGACCTCCTCTCTACAAAAATAAAAAAATTTAACTGAGTGTGGTGGCACGTAATAGTCCTACCTACTACTTGGGAGGCTGAGGCAAAAGGATTGCCTGAGCCCAGGAGGTGGAGGATGCACTAAGCCATGATTGCACCTCTTCACTCCAGCTTGGAAGACAGAGTGGGATCCTGGCTCAAAAAAAAAAGACATGCAATAAAGTAATAATTCTTTCAGTAAACAGCTGCCTCAAGAACAAAGTCCCCTGAAAGGAGATACAAGAAAAGATTGGTCTTATACTAATATTTAATTCCAGAAAACATCAAGGTCTACAAAATTTTGAGGGAATAAGGTGTGATACAGGACTATAGCCAAATATTTCTTGATTTAAATATTCCTTAATTTAAAAAATTTCGCGATTTAAAAATGCCTAGAATGTTATATTTCACAGTAGTCATTTCCAAGGGAGTCTTACCAACCTGTGACCAGTCTATGGTAACTAGTGAATATTTACCAAAATGGTGAATTATTTATTACATAAATTGTAAACATGTTTTTAAAAATACTCAGTAAAATAACAAGTGTTTTAATTTGTAAACTAAACCATGTGTTTAAAAGCATGGTTTTGTCCACCTTCAGAGGCTTGTACCATTTGTCAGGGATATTATTTTTGGCTGTGGTAAAGAGTCCCAAAAGTTTACATGGTGTGTTCCCCCCTACTTGTTTATGCCCATACGTCTCAATTATGCTAATATGGACCCAAATAAATTGCACACATACAAAATTACAGCCAGCTTGTCTTAGTTTATTTTGCTCTGCTCTGACAGAGTACTTGAGATTGGATAATTCACAAAGAAGAGAAATTTATTCCCTCACAGTTCTAAAGGCGAGAAAGTCCAAGACCATGTCATCAGCAACTGATATGGGCTTTCTTACTGTGTCCTCACATGACAAGAGGAAGAAGGGCAGGAGAGATGAACTCTGTTTTCTCTCATGGCAGGATGCCAGAAAAGAAAGTCCGTGACTACGATCCCCTTTTATGATAACATGAATCCATTCATCAGGACAGAGCTCTCATGACCTGAACACCTTCCAGTGAGTCACGTCTCCCGTTGGGCTCCACCTCCCAACACAGCTGCACCGGAGATCAAGTTTCTAGCCCACGGATTTGAGGGGACATGTTCAGACTATAGCACAGCTGTTATGGGCTGAATGTTGTTTCCCCAAAATTCATTCATTGAAGTCTTTAGCCAATCCCTCCCCCCTACCTCAGAATGTGATGTTATTTGGAGATGGAGCATTTAAAGGGATAATTAAGTTAAAAATGCAGCCATTAGGGTGGGTCCCAATCCAATATGACTGGTATTCTTATGAGAAGGGAAAATCTGGACACAGACATGCACAGAGGGAAGATGATGTGAATATACAGGGAAAAGATGGCCATCTACAAGTCAAGGGAGAGGTCTCAGAAGAAATAGCCCGGCAACAACTTGGTCTCAGACATTTAGCTTTTAGAATTATGAGAAAATAAATTTCTGTTGTTTAATTAACCCAGCCTGTGGTTCTTTGCTATGGCAGCCATAGTAAGCTTACACATCAGGTTTTTCAAATAATTGTAGGCAGGCATTATCAAACTCAAAAGAAATTAGGAGTGAAACTGCTAAAATGGAACATAAATAGGTTATGAAAATTTCAGGTGCATGGAGTAGGGTAGCTACTTATGAGACTACTGAATAACATTTTAAGAGGAAGATAAAATCAAACTATAAGTTTTAGCTATAAGATACATACTGAAACTTGGGGATTTTCTATGACAATGTGGTTTTTAAAAAAATCTTGTTACAGAGCTAAAATTTTGGAAATCCAGAGTTGATTCCGTGGGCTGATGGATTCCTGTCATTACCAGACATCTTATATATAAGCAGGCATTATTTGGGAAAGAGTGGTGCCTTAACTATGGAATGGTGACATCAGAAATAATTTTAGGCTGGGCTTGGTGGCTCAGTCTGTAATTCCAGCACTTTGGGAGGCTGAGGCCAGTGGATTGCCTGAACCTGTGGGTTTGAAACCCGCCCGGGCAACTTGGCAAGACCTTGTCTCTACAATAAATCAAAAATTAGCCGGGCGTGGTAGCGCGCGCCTGTAGTTTCAGCTACTTGGAAGGCTGAGGAGGAAGGATCACTGGAGCCCAGTAGATCGAGGCTGCGGTGGCTGGGAGCGGCCAGTGCACTCCAGTCTGGGTGACAGTGAGACTCCAACACACACATACACACACACACACACACACACACACACCCACCCACACACACACACACACAAGGAAATAGTTTGAAACATATAGGGCCGGGCTTGGTGGCTCAGCCTGTAATCCTGCGCTTTGGGAGGCCAAGGTGAGTAAATTGCCTGAGCCTGTGGTTCGAGACCTGCACGGGCAACTTGGCGAGACCTCGTCTCTACAATAAGTCAAAAATTAGCCAGCCGTGGTAGTGCGCGCCTGTAGTTCCAGCTACTCGGAAGGCTGAGGCGGAAGGATCGCTGGAGCCTAGCAGGTCGAAGCTGTGGTAGTCAGGAGTGGTCACTGTGCTCCAGTCTGGGCGGCTGAGACTCCAACTCAAAAAAAAAAAGAGAAAGATGTATAGGATACCCATATGCCTCCCAACATCCCACCCCCAAACCTTTAAATATTCCTTCTGACACTCAGGAATCTGCCCTGTCCTTTGTGTGAAGAAACTATTTCTACTTTGCTTTAAGTAGCTGTTGCTCTGTTTTCTATTTAGACAGTGGAGGAAGAAGTGAATAATTTTTCTTGTGTCCTTTTCTCCTTGTCATTAGGCTAATAACCAGAGTCAGATACCGAAAGGTAAAATAAGACTATGAAAAAAAAATGCTTCTTGATTGATTTAACTTTAGGAATCTGATAATTTACATTAGGAAGGAACATCTGGTGTTATCTAAATTGATCTGTCTAGTTGTTTCTGTGTGATGTGGTATGTGGCAGGACCAATCTAGTCTTCAGACATGAGCGTATTGCTGCACTGTTTTTCCTACTGTGAAATGACTCCCTTAGTAAAGGGCAATGTGGGGAAAATTGGAGTATAGAGAGTATAGAGAGGTCAGCAAAGCACCTGGCCTGATTGGAGCCAAGAGGGACTGCCTGTCTCAAAGAAAAGGTAAGTGGAAGATCCTTAGCACTCCCCATTACCACTATGGACACCTGAAGTCCTATTCACAGGAGAACCCCGTAGGCCTAACAGGCCCTAAGCCTATCATAGAGAGCTGCCTGGAATCCCCACAGGGGCATTGCTCCAGAGAGAAAACTCCCACTGTGTTCTTCACCCTACTCTCCAGGACTTAAGCTGCTATGAAATAATGCCATTTTGAGAACACACTTACTGTTAGAGTGGATCTTGCCTTGGTGCCCAATAGCACCTGCATCTTCAAATCCCTGGAGCCCCTATCATCATCTCACAAAAAGCTGCAATGCCACAACCCTGACTAGACTCAGAAATATAGCTGTGACTGCAGCACCCGAGCCCATGCAGTGCTCCAAAGAACAGATAGTCCAGCACAGTGGGAGGGCACCTCCAAGACTTGAAGGAGCAGCTGTGCATGCTTCTCAGGGCCTGGTAGTCAGCCATCTACCACATTGCAACCTTCCTCCCTGGAGAGGCAGAACCACTGTATGTATCCCCTGAGCATTGAGACTGGCTTGCTTGGGACCCCCTGTCGGTAGTGATTCTGCCCCCTTGACTGGTGGAGACTGTGCACCTAGTGGATGTCTCCCACTCCCAGGACCTGAGCATTGGCCTTCCCAATAGCTTCTACCCACCACCAAGGCCACACCAATGCCTTCACAAACATAATCCAGACCACTGAGACATTCACAGACATTCCTGTCATTGATTATATGAAAATAAATCACATGGAGACTGCACTACTGCACCCACTCAGAACCAGAGCCAAAATACCCTACTCAAAGGACACATCTACAAGAAAAAAGTCTTTCCCTGCAAAAGGTGTGCCATCAAACTGCAAGAGGTGGCTGTTCTACTACATGTCCAGATATCAATGTAGGGACACAAGAACCATTAAGAAACAAGGAACTAGGACACTTTCAAAGGAACACAATACTTTAATAACAGGTTCTGAAGAAAAGAAAATTTCTGAGAATAAATTCAAAATAATGATATTAAGGACACTCAATGAAATACAAGAGAATACAGATAGTTCAACAAAGCCAGAAAAATAATTTATGATCTGAGTGAGAAATTCAACAAAGAGATATCATTGAAAAAGAGTCAAACAGAAATTTTGGAGCTGGAGAATTTAATGAATAAAATAAAAAATACAATTAAGAAATTCAACAATAGACTAGATCAAGAAGAAGAAAGAATTTCTGAAATTGAAGACAAAACCTTGAAATAACCCAATAAAAAATTAAAATAATAAAAGTTAAATAGAACAAGTGAAGCACTGTGTCTCATGCCTATAATTTCAGCTACTTGGGAGGCTAATGAGGGAGGATTGCTTGAGTCCAGGAGCTTGAGACCAGCCTGGGTAACAAAGTCAGCCCCAGGGCCGGGATCCATGGCTCAGCCTGTAATCCCAGCACTTTGGGAGGCCGAGGTGAGTTGATTGCCTGAGCCCGCGGGTTCGAGACCTGCCTGGGCAACTTGACAAGACCTCATCTCTACAATAAATCAAAAAATCAGTCGGGGGTGGTAGCGCGGCTATAGTTCCAGCTACTTGGAAGGCTGAGGCGGAAGGATCGCCGGAGCCCAGCAGGTCGAGGCTGTGGTGGCCAGGAGCGGCCATTGCACTCCAGTCTGGGTGACAGAGTGAGACTCCAACTCAAAAAAAAAAGCCAGCTCCAATTCTAATCATCATCATCATCATTATCATCATTATTTAGGTGTGGTGGCATGCACCCATAGTTCCATCTATTTGGAAAGCTGAGGCATGAGGATTGCTTGAGCCCAGGTGTTTGAGACTGCAGTGAGCTATAATTGCACTACTCCAGCTTGAGCAACAGAACAAGATCTTGTCTTTAAAAATAATTTTTTTTTGAGTTGGAGTCTCACTCTGTCACCCAGACTGGAGTGCAGTGGC
>NW_007258868.1:31804-33403 GCF_000164805.1 Carlito syrichta | reverse complement strand
GCAGCCTCGACTTGTTGGGCTCCGGCGATCCTTCCGCCTCAGCCTTCCAAGTAGTTGGAACTACAGGTGCACGCTACCACACTCGGCTAATTTTTTTGATTTATTGTAGAGATGAGGTCTTGCTGCCCAGGTGGGTCTCGAACCCGCGGGCTCAGGCAATCCACTCACCTCAGCCTCCCAAAGGCGCAGGATTACACGTTGAGCCACCGAGCCCGGCTTATAAAAATAATTTTAAAAATAATGAAGAAAGCAGCTTGTCGGGCCTGTGGGACACTATTAAGTGAACAAATATTTACATGATTAAAGTTTAAGAGGAAGAGATGGGAAAAGCATAGAAAACCTATTTAATGAAATAATAACTAATAACTTCCCAAGTGTTTGGAGAGATATGGACATCCAAATCCATGAAGCTCATTGGTTCCTAAATATATTCAACCTGAAAGGTCCTCTTCAACATACATAATAGTAAAGCTGTCAAAAGTCAAAGAGAAAGAAGGAATTGTAAAACCAGAAAGAGAAAATGTTGTTACATATAAGGAAATCCCTAATAGACTAATAGCAGATTTCTCAGTGGCAACTTTTATAAGATGGGAGAGAATGAGATGGTCTATTTAAAGTGCTGAAAGAAAAAAAAAATCCAAAAACCTACCAACCAAGATTACTATAGCCATCAAAGTTATCCTTCAGAAATGAAGGATAAATAAATCTTTCCCAGGCATGCCACAACTGAGGGAATTCTTCATTAGTAGACTGGTCATAAGAAATGCTTAAGAAAGTCCTATATCTGGAAGCAAAAGATGTTGTCATAACAACTATCATGAAAACACATGAAAGTATAAAACTCAAAGGAAGAACAGATACACAGATGGGAAAGGGAAAGCAATCAAACCTTATCACTACAGAAAACCACCAAATTATAAAAATAAACAATAAGATAGAAAGAAAGGAACAAAGGATATGCAATACAACTAGAAAACAACTAACAAAATAATATCTAGCACTAATAACCTAAAATGTAAACAGATTAAATTCCCCTATTAGAAGTTATAAGCTAACTCAATGGATTAAAAAAATCAAGACTCAACTACATGCTGCCTATAATAAACTCACTTTTTTTGGTAAAGGCACACATAGACTGAAAGTGAAGGGTTGAAAGGAGATATTTCTTGCAAATAGAATCCAGAAGTGAACAACAGTAGCTATACTTATATCAGATAAAACAGACTTCGAGCAAAAAACTATATATAGAAAAGGTCACTATATAATAATATCAATACAAGGTATAAATTCAGCAATAAGCTATAACAATTCTAAATATATATGCACCTAACACCAGAGCACCCGGATATATAAAGCAAATATTATTAGAGTTAAAGGGAAAGATAGAGCAAAAGTAGTTGAGTACTCTAACACTTCACTCTCAGAAAAAAAAAATTGGATTTAAACTGCATTATAGACCAAATGGATCTTACAGATATTTACAGAACACTTCACTTAACAGCTGAAGAATATTTATTCTGCTCATCAGTACATGGAACATTCTTTAGGCAGACTATATGTTAGGCCACAAGTCTCAACCTTTTTTTTTTTTTTTTTTTG
>NW_007258868.1:27922-31784 GCF_000164805.1 Carlito syrichta | reverse complement strand
CCTTCCGCCTCAGCCTTCCAAGTAGCCGGAATTACAGGCATGCGCTACCACGCACGGCTGATTTTTTGATTTATTGTAGAGATGAGGTCTCGCCTGCCCTGGCGGGTCTCAAACCTGTGGGCTCAGGCAATCCACTCACCTCAGCCTCCCAAAGGTGCGGGATTATAGGCTGAGCCACCGAGCCCGGCTAACATATTTTTAAAAACTGGAATCATATCAAGTATCTTTTCTGACCCGAATAGAATAAAACTAGAAATCAATAACAATAATAACTTTAGAAACTGTGCAGATACATGAAAATTAAAAAAGCATACTCCACAACCCCCAGTGGGTTAATAAATAAATTAAGAAGAAAATTAAAAATTTTTTTGAATAAAAAAATAGAAACACAAAATATCAAAACTTTTGGTATACAGCAAAAGCAATAAAAAAGAGCAAAGTTTATAGCAATAAACACCTACATAAAAAAGTAGAAAGTTTTAAAATCAATACTTAATGATGCACCTAAGGAAACAAGAAAAGCAATAATAAGCCAAAGTCAAAATTAGTAGGAGGGAAAAAAATAATAAGATCAGAAGTAAACACAATTGAGATTAAAAAAATACAAAAGATCAGCAAAACAAAAAGTTAGTTTTTGGAAAAGATTTTAAAAAAAGACAAACCAATAGCTAGGCTAACTAAGAAAAAAAGAGGCTGGGCACAACGATTCATGCCTGTAATCCTAGCACTTAGGGATACTGAGGCAAAAGGATTGCTTGGGCCCAGGAGTTTGATACCAGCCGGGGCAACATAATGAGGCCTCATCTTTACAAAAAATTAAAAAATTATCCAGGCATAGTTTCAGCTACTCAAGAGGCTGAGGTAGAAGGATTTCCTGAACCTGGGAGGTCAAGGCTATGGTGAGCCATGATTATACTACTGCACTCCAGCCTGTACAACAAGAGTGAGACACTGAGTCAAAAAAAAAAAAAAAAAAAAAAAGAGAATCTAAATCAATAAAGGAAACATTATAACTGATATCACTGAAGTACCAAGGATCATTAGAGATTATTATGAACAACTATACATCAACAAATTGGAAAACCTTGAGGAAACAGATAAATTCTTGGGTACACACAAACTACCAAGACTCAATTGTAAAGAAATAGAAAACCCGAGCAGACCAATAATGACTAAAAGATCAAATGAGCGATAAAAATTTTTCCAACAAAGAAGCTCATAACCAGATGGCTTCACTGCTGAATTCTACCAAACTTTAAAAAAACAAACACTAATTTTTCTCAAATGACTCCTTTTTTTTTTTTTGAGTCGGAATCTCACTCTGTCGCCTAGACTGGAGTGCAGTGGCCGCTCCCGGCCACCACAGCCTCGACCTGCTGGGCTCCGGCGATCCTTCCGCCTCAGCCTTCCGAGTAGCCGGAATTATAGGCATGCGCTACCATGCCTGGCTGATTTTTTTTTTTTTGGATTTATTGTAGAGATGAGCTCTTGCTGCCCAGGCGGGTCTCGAACCCGCGGGCTCAGGCAATCCACTCACCTCAGCCTCCCAAAGTGCGGGATTACAGGCTGAGCCACCCAGCCCAGCTATTTTTTGGTTTTTTATTGTAGAGATGAGGTCTCACCAAGTTGCTCAGGCGGGTCTCGAACTCGCGGGCTCAGGCAGTCCACTCACCTCAGCCTCCCAAAACGCGGGATTACAGGCTGAGCCACCAACCCCGGCTCAAATGACTCTTAAAAAATTGAAAGGGAGGAAATTCTTTCTAACTCATTTTCTGAGGCCAGCATTACCTTGACACAAAAACCAGAGAAGGATACAACAATAAAAGGAAGCTACAGGTCAACATCACTGGTGAATGTAGATGCAAAAATCCTCAAAAAATTACTAGTAAGCCAAATCCAACAGCACGTCAAACAGATTATATACAATGATCAAGTGAGATTTATCCCTGGGATGCAAGAGTGGTTCAGCATACATAAGTCAATAAATGTGATACATCACATCAACAGAATTAAGAACAAAAACCATATGATTACTCAATAGATGCAGAAAAAGCTTTTGATAAAACTTCACATCTCTTAATGATAAAAAAAAAAACAAAAAACAAATTCGGTGTAAAAGGAACATACCTCAAGGTAGTAAATGTCATATACGACAAACCCACAGCTAACATCATGAACAGGAAAAGTTGAAAGCTTTTCCTCCAAGAACTGGAACACGATAGGAATACCCACTCTTAACACTCTTATACAACATAGTCCTGGAAGTCCTTGCCAGATTAATCAGGCAAGAGAAAAACAACATCCAGTTTGGACAGTTTGCAGATGACATGCCTAAAGACTCCACTAAAAACCTCTTAGAACCAATAAATAAACTCAGTGAAGTTATGGGATACAAAATCAACATAAAAATTAGTAGTGTTTCTATATAGGCCAATAGCAAAATAGCTGAAAAAGAAACCATGCAATCCCATTTACAATAGCCATAAAAAAAACCTAGAAAAAAATTTAACCAAGGAGATGAAAGATCTATACAATGAAAACTACAAAACACTGATGAAAGAAATTGAAAATATTAAAAATAAAAAGACATTCCATGTTCATTAATTAGATTTAATATCGTTAAAATATCTATGCTATACCAAGTGATAAGGATCTAATAAAATCCCTATCAAATTACCAATGGGATTCGTCATAGAAACAGAAAAAACAATTCAAAAATGTGTATGGAACCACAGAAGACCCCAAATAGTCAAAACAATCTTGAACAAAAAAGATCCAAAAGCAGAACCAAATAAAACTATCCAAAACAAAGCTGAAAGCATCGCACTGTCTGACTTAAATATACTACAAAACTATAGTAACTAAAACAGATTGGTACTGGCATAGAAACAGACACATAGACCAGTGGAACAGAATCGAGTACCCAGAAATAAATCCATAAATTTATAGCCAACTGATTTTTGACAAAGGCATCAGAACATATGTTGGGGAAAGAACAGTCTCTTTGTTTATATATTTATTTCTTTTTGGGGGTCAAAGTCTCACTGTGTGGCTGCAGTACAGTGGCATGATCATGGCTCTCTGGGCTCAGGAGTTCCGTTTGCCTCAGCCTCCCCAGTAGCTGAAACTACAGGCACGTGCCACCAAACATGGCTATTTAAAAATATTTTTTGTAGCAACGAAGTCTGACTATGTTGCGTCTTGAATTCCTTGGCTCAAGCTATCCTCCTGCCTTGTCCTCTCAAATTGCTGGAGAGGTGTGAGCCACTACGCCCAGCCTAGGACATCTCTTTAATAAATGTACCTGTAGTTCCAGCTACACAGGAGGCTGAGGTGGGTGTATAGCTTGAGCCCAGAATTTTGAGGCCAGCCTGGGCAACATAGCAGCCCCTGTCTAAGAAAAAGAGAGAGAGAGAGAGAGAGACAGAGAGAGAGAGAGAGAGAGAGAGAGAGAAAAGAAAGAAAGAAAGAAAGAAAGAAAGAAAGAAAGAAAGAAAGAAAGAAAGAAAGAAAGAAAGAAAGAAAGAAAGAATCTGGGTCTGGTGGCAAGCTTGTATGGTCCCAACTAGTCAGGAGGCTAGGCAGGAGTATCACCTGAACCCAGGAATTTGAGGCTGCAGTTGCAGTGAGCTATGATTATGCCAAGGCTCTCTAGGAGACCCCTGTTTCATGAATGAATGAATGAATAAATAAATAAATAGTGCTAGACAAAATGAATATCTTTTTGCGATATAATGAAACTAGACCCTTATCTCTCAGCATATACAAAAATCAAGGCAAAAATGGATTAAATGTTTTAATGTAAGATTTTTTTTTTTTTTTTTGAGTTGGAGTCTCACTCTGTCACCCAGACTGGAGTGCA
>NW_007258868.1:1196-27889 GCF_000164805.1 Carlito syrichta | reverse complement strand
TGGGCTCCGGCGATCCTTCCGCCTCAGCCTTCCAAGTAGCTGGAAGTACAGGTGCGCGCTGCCACGCCGGCTAAATGTAAGATCTTAAACTAGGAGAAAACATAGAAGAAACACTTTCGGACATTTGTCTGGGCAGAGATTTTATAGATAACATCTCAAAGCATAGACAACAAAAGCAAAAATACACAAATGAAATTATATCAAACTAAAAAACTTCTGCACAGTAAAGGACATAAGAAACAAAGTGAAGCCACAGCTTATGGAATGGAAGAAAATATTTGCAAATGTTTATTCAACAAAGGTTTAATATCCAGAATATACAAGGAACTCAAGTAACTCAACTGGAAAAAAAAATCTAATTTTTAAAATGGGCAAATTAGGCCAGGCATGGTGGCTCATGCCTATAATCCCAGCACTTTGGGAGGCCGAGGTGAGTGGATTTCCTGAGCCCACGGGTTCGAGACCAGCATGAGCAACTTGGTGAGACCTCATCTCCACAATAAATAAAAAAATTAGCCGGGCGTGGTGGCGTGTGCTTGTAATTCCAGCTACTTAGAAGGCTGAAACAGAAGGATCGCCTGAACCCAGCAGGTCGAGGCTGCAGTGGCCATTAGTATGCCATTGCACTTCAGCCTGGGTGACAGAGTGAGACTCCAACTCAAAAATAAAAATAAAATAAAAATGGGCAAATTATCTGAATAGCTATTTCTCAAGAGAAGACAAGCAAGTACTCAACAAGTATAAGAAAAAATGCTCAGCATCGTTAATAATCACGGAAATGTAAATCAAAACCACAATGAGACATCATCTCACCCACTTAGGATGGCTATTATCAAAAAGACAACAATTAACACATGCTGTTGAGAATGAAAGGAACGGGCGGTGCAGTGGCTCAAGCCTATAGTCCCAGCATTTTGGGCTGAGGCAAGAGGATTGCCTGAGCCCTCGGGTTTGAGACCAGCCTGAGCAACATGGTGAGACCTCGTCTCTACAATAAATCAAAAAATTAGCTGGGCGTGGTAGCTCATGCCTGCAGTTCCCGCTCCTTGGAAGGCTGAGGCAGAAGGATCACCTGAGCCCAGCAGGTCTAGGTTGTGGTGACTGGGAGTGTGCCACTACACTCCAGCCTGGGCGATAGAGTGAGTGAGACTCTAACTCAAAAAAAAAAAAAAAAAAAAAGAATGAACGGAAAAAAAAATTTAATAATGTTTTGTTTTTTTCAAATGTACAGTTGGTTGGGCCAGTTCATGCATCTTCACCAGCAGCTGGGGCATCTCCATCCTTGGTATTTCTGGTGTAAATTACTTGAGCTCTGTGCTTTGAAAACAGCTTGATAAGACCTTTACTAAGGAGCTTCCGAAGGGTTGCCCTGGCCAGGGAACCTCGAATCTTCAGTCTCTCAGAGACCACAGCTGGAGTTATAATCTTAAAATTGGGAACTTCCTTACAGAGTTTGTCATACGTTGCTTTGTCAAACAAGACTAGGTTATTAAGTTTTGTCCTGAACTTTGCCTTTGGACCACTTCTTCTTTTTAGTCTTACCCCCAGATTTGTTTATTGGGTCTTTTTCTTGGGCAACTTTCCGGCGTCTTTCTTTTTCTTGTTGTCCTTGGGCGGCATTGGAAAACTCGGAGAGCAGCGGACACCACCACAGCCTCGCTAAGAAGTCGGACAAAAAGTAAGCGCTGTTCACAAACAGCAAGAACTCTTATGTATTTAGATGGAAACGTAAATTAGTACATCTATTATGGAAAACTCTATGGAGGGTCCTCAAAAAATAAATAGAATTACCATATAATGCAGCAATCCCACTATTGGGTATATATATCCAAAGAAAAGAAAACCAGTATTTAAAGAAATAGCTGCACTCCCATGTTTATTGCAGCACTATTCACAATAGCCAAGATATGAAGCCAACCTAAGTGACCATTAGTGGATAAATAGATAAAGAAAATGTGGTATATATCCACAATCGAATACTATTCAGTCATAAAAAAAATAAAATCTTGTAATTCCTGGCAACTTGGATGAGCCTGGAGGACAGTTTGTTATATCAAATAAGGCAGGTACAAATACCACATAATCTTATTCACATATAGAATCTAAAATAGTTGAACTGATCAAAGTAGAGGGTACAATAGTGGTTGCCACAAGCTGGGGAGGGTAGGGAAAGGAATGAGGTTGGTCAATGGCTATAAGTTATAGTTAGCTAGGAGGGATAAGTTCTGATGTTCTATTGCACAGTGGGGTGACAATAGTTGACAATAATTCATTGCATATTTATTATTACTATTAATTTGAATCAAGGTCTTACTCTGTCAGTGCAGTGGCATGATCACAGCTCACTGTAGCTTTCAACTCCTGGGTTCAAGCAATCCTTCTGCCTCAGCCTGTATTTAGGGAAAGCAGTGAACTGGAATAGGTGCTCTGGGAACCTGCCACCACCTGTTCAAGCAACCAGCTTATGCCCTTAGTGCCTTTTTGAGACTGCTATAATATAATGTATGCTATTTTCACATGGTGATAAACTGTCTGCTTTGTGTGTCCACTACACAATTTGCGATGGGTAGCTCAGTTCTCATGGTCCTTTGTGGGTTGACAGTCAGTAGCTGGGACTACAGGTGTGTATCACCATACCCAGCTAGATTATTATTTTTTTCTTTTTTTACTTTTGTTGAGACTAGGATCTCACTGTGTTGCCCAGGCTGGTCTTGAACTCCTGGACTCAAGTTATTCTCCTACCTCGCTTTCCCAAAGTGCTGGAATTGCAGGTGTAAGTCACCATGCTTGGTCTATTGCATAATTAAAAATAACTAGAAGAGAGGATTTTGAATGTTTCCAGCACAAATAAATGATAAATGTTTGAAGTGATCGTTATGCTCATTACCCTGAATTGATCATTACCCATTGTATACATGTGTCAAAATATCATACTGTACGTCATAAATATGTGCAATAATTTTGCAGCCAATAAAAATAAAAATTAAAATATTAGGTCACTAAAAATTAGGGAAATTAAATTGTTTAGTGAAAGTCACTTTAAAAAATGCAATGTGTGTGGATATTATCTTGGTGAATAAGGAGCAATTTAAACCCAGAATGGTGGTCCTAGAGGAAGCATTATAGGCAAGGTGGACAAAACTGCGTCTAGAACAATAGTCTATTTCAGTGAAGGCTGTTTTCTTCTCTTTCCATGATAAAAGGAATCCAATAAAATCCATCTGTCACAAGGGATTCTCTGATGCTCTGGGGAACGTTACCCTTTGTCACATTGGAGGCTTAAAGTTAATCTTTACTTATTCACAAACTGAGCACTTAAAAGTGGTGGTAGCCTGGCTAGTCTTTGTGAGATAGTTGGTCATATTGTTGAGTCCATACATAGCCTCTACCCTTGCCACCATAGACACTTTGTAAAAGCTCAATGAGAAGGCAACAGGGTTCCCAGGAAGGAGCCTGGCTGAACTTCAGGTCATGTCAACTAGTCCACCGGATTGCTGGGAGTTTTCTCTGACATGGTACCCTTTGGTGAATAATTCCATGGGGCCCCCAAATGCTCACGCTTTGTGTTCTTCCTGAAAGGTTTCTCCAACTTCTTGTGAAATAGGTTTTAATTCTTTCTCTTCATTGGTCACTGCCCATGAGTTAATGTAGCCATCTGTCTGTCCAGACAAGGTACATGCAATATATAGTGCTTGAAGTTTTGCCCACTAGCAGAATTCCCCTTAAATATTTTCTTGAGGAACATTGCTGTAATACTGCAGCAATGAATTTCCAGTTTATGCAGGTGTTTAGTGTGAAACCCTCTATAAACCCATTCTTAGTTAAGTGGTCCCAAGGAATTTTCCATGAGTTAATACATATGTATTTAGGGGAAGCAGTGAAGCAGAATAGGTGCTCTGGGAACCTGCCACCACCTGTTCAAGCAACCTGCTTATGCCCTTAGTGCCTTTTTAAGACTGATATAATATAATATATGCTATTTTCACATGGTGATGAACTGTCTGCTTTGTGTGTCCACTACACAATTTGCGATGGGTAGCTCAGTTCTCATGGTCCTTTGTGGGTTGACAATCAGGCATTTAATCCTTGCCGAAACTCAGTTAAGTCTGGGATGTGTTTCTCCAAAGAATTAATGTTAGTCCGGTGTGGTGGCTCATGCCTGTAATTCCAGCATTTTGGGAGGTGGAGGCAAGAAGATTGTCTGAACCAGGAGTTTGAGACCAGCCTGGGCACATGATAAGACCTCGTCTGTACAAAAAAAAAAAAAAAAAAAATTAGCCAGGCATGGTAGCACATGCCTGTGGTTCCAGCTACTTGGAAGGCTGAAGCGGAAGGACTGCCTGGGCCCAGCAGGTAGAGACTGCGGTGACGGTGAGCATGGCACTGCACTCCAGCCTGGGTGACAGAGTGAGACTTCGACTCAAAAAAAAAAAAAGAAAAAAAAAAGAAAAAAAAGAAGTAATGTTATCTGTAGGTGAAAGTATGGATTTATTTCAAAACTTCAAAAGGAGACATTATGGTTCTTCTATCACCACTTTCTAGAAGCTCTGCATAGCATTCTATCTGTTGCAAAAGCTGGCTATTATTGAATCTGCTAGGTCATAAGGTCCAAATAGCAGAACAGCTTTTTAATTTCATCCGGGACCTGCTGTGGAGCTTTTTGTTGCTTGTGGGCCCATTCACACTTCAAATATCTATTTATTGCCCACCAAATCAAGAGAGATCTAAAATGTAGCGTGTCTCCTTTTTTTCTATATGAAGTGCAATATTCAGCAACTTGTCCTTTATTTTAAAGGAACTGTCCCAACTGACCCAGACCACCGGACCCCTAGAAACCTCACTGAGGTGGCTGGGTCTGGTCTCCCATCCTAGGCCACGTGTGTATCACGCTAGCAAATAGGATACTGCTATTTTCTGCTCTCCAGCTTCACTCAGCAGGATGTCATCCATGAAGTAGGCTAGCATGATGTTCTGTGGTATTTCAAGACAATCAATGTCTCTGTGAATTAGATCAGAGGTTGATATTTTCTGTAAAGGACCAGATGCTCAATATTTTAGGCTTTTTGAGCCATATAGTCCCTGTTGCAGCTATTCAAATCTGTAGTGTGAACACAGCGATAGATAACACATAAGCCAATGAGTACAGCTGTTTTCTAATAACACTTCATTTATAGATGGTGAAAATTGAATTTCATATACTTCTTATATGTCCTGAAATATTGTTCATTGCTTAATTTTTGCCAATTATTTAAAAATATGACAACCATGCTTAGCTTGTAGGCCAAACAGGCTGAATTTGGTTTGTGGTTTGTGGTTGCAATTTGCTAACACTTGGATTCGATTATGACAGAGAACAAGAAAATTGACATACACTCCTGAGGCAAGACCATGAGCTATATTGCTGACTCTATCAGGTGAAAACAAACCATTCTAGTGATCATGATACATTGTTTTACAGAAATAAGCATAGGACACATCATTAGCTGCATACTAGATGCCAGGGGCTGTGTTGGTTCACTCCATTAAACAGATCAAGTCTGAAGCAGTAGGTGCAATTGGATTTACCACCTAATTCATCTTATGATAATCTGTAGTCATTCTCCTTGATATTGCTACCATCTGACATGCCATATAGGCAAGTTAAATGGTAACATAATAAGAATCACCATCCTAGAATCTCAAATTTTTGGTGATAGGACTAACCTTTGATATTCCTCCAGGGATATTAAGGTATAACAAAAAAATATAAAAAATTATGTAGAGTATAATGATAAATATTTGTTTATATATGTGTGTGCATGTATAATATGTATAGTATATGATTAAAATTATTATTACTTGGTCATGGAATTATGGGTAATATTTTTTACTTTTGTATTTTTTAATATTTCATTTCTTACAGTGAACATATATTCTTTTATGGTAATGAATAAAATGTAGTTTGTTTTTTGTGAATCACTGTTAAAGTCAGAATGCTAAATTTACCCAGGTCTATGCATTTAATCCTGAGAATAGTTGTACCAAGACTAACCCCAGCAGATACAAACATTTGAATCAAAGTTTACTGTACCAATTTTGGTTAGCTCATTATTCTTATTTTATTATTTAATTAAATGCTTGAATTAGCACATATCTGATCTTTATAATTATACATGTATTTGCACAGAGAATTCTGAAAGTCCTAACTTTCAAGTAGAAGAAAATTAATTAATGGAACTTAGTTGTCAATGCTTCCCAAACTGGTGTTAATAATGTGTGAGATACATAACACTAAACTTCCTAGGCAATTTAGCCATGTTTAACCACTCTACTGTAAAGGAAGATGTTTTGCCACTGTCTTATTGTGGCAAAGCAGAGTGTGTATAAATGCTGAGACATCACTGCAACCCCAGACACCCCTCTTAGTACTACCATTATTCAGTTCATTGGATTAAAAAAAAAATCTTATGGTTTCTTCAACAGTGCACATGTTGGAATTTTTTTCTCATTGGGCATATTGACTGGTGTTCATAGTGGGAATGAGAGCAAGGTGTCTCTGGGAAGAATAAGCTCAGGGAAAGACTTGGACCACCTGCAAATGACAGGACCTTAGGCACAAATCATCTGACTTGGGAAAACCCTTCCACAGCCCCTTATGTTTTGGGAAAAAGTGTGTAGAAACAAGAAAGGAGCACTGGGCTGAGCTTAGGAGTTCTTGGTTTCAGCTAGACTTTACTGATAAGCAGTGAGTGACCACGAGTTATCACTTAACTTTATTTATTATTATTTTTTAATGTTCTATTTTGAAGATGTGGGGTACAATTCAGGGTTAGGTATACAGATGTTCATTATGCAGTTACCCTTGTTGAAGAGGTGTGGCTCCCCGCCCCCGGCAGTTTCCAACTACTGCCAATCCTTTCTTGTAGTGTTATGATAATTGTTTAACGTCCACTTATGCGTGAGAGAGTGTGATACTCAGTTATTTCTTTCTGTGATAGATCACTCAGTATTATGGACTTTAAGTTCATCCAAGTTGCTGTGAAGTTCATAATTTTGTCCTTCTTTGTGGCTGCATAATATTCCATCGTGTATATGTACCACTTTATTATTTATTTATTTATTTTTTTGAGTGGGAGTCTCACTCCGTCGCCCAGACTGGAGTGCAGTGGCAGCTCCCGGCCACCGCAGCCTCGACCTGCTGGGCTCCGGCGATCCTTCTGCCTCAGTCTTTCAAGTAGCTGGAACTACAGGCATGCGCTACCACGCCCGGCTGATTTTTTGATTTATTGTCGAGATGAGGTCTCGCCAAGTTGCCCAGGCGGGTCTTGAACCCGCGGGCTCAGGCAATCCACTCACCTCAGCCTCCCAAAGGCGCGGGATTACAGGCTGAGCCACCGAGCCCGGCACCACTTTTTTTTATCCAGTCCTCTTTCGATGGGCAGCATGGTTGGTTCCATGTTTTTGCTATTGTAAATAATGCTGCAATAAACATGTGTGTGCAGGCATCTTTTT
Organism: Carlito syrichta; assembly: GCF_000164805.1. Taxonomy (NCBI): domain Eukaryota; kingdom Metazoa; phylum Chordata; class Mammalia; order Primates; family Tarsiidae; genus Carlito; species Carlito syrichta. The sequence continues at coordinate 20,398 of NW_007258868.1, read as the reverse complement.
CATAGAGTGATTTGAGTTCCTCCCGGAATTAACTTTATTTTGTATCAGCTTTTGTATGTTCCAAAGGTAGAGTGAATTAAATGCTCTCTAGGACATTTCAGTACCTGTATTCACCGATATCCCTCTTCTAAACTCCTCTCTGGATTTACCTCTCTTTAACATGAATACTGCTTTGCTCCAATTACTGATACATTGCGATTGGTTGGCACCTGTACCCTATTCCCTTCATCCCCTGCTCCACCAAACTGTAAGCTGCTTAAAGTCAGAACCATGTCTTTTTTGACTTTGTATTCCTGCATCCAATAACTGGCATGAGCAGTGCATGTGAAAATGCAATCTTTGTAAACGATCCATTTGTGAAGACTATGGTCTGTGGGGACTCTAGTCCTAGGTTTCCCGAGTAGTGGTATAGTTGGTGAAAGAGGAAGAAATGGAGCACATTTCTATTGATCTCCTATATTTAGCCATTAAATATTTTTATTTAATATATAAGGTATGACACAGATATAAGTATTGCAATCTTGCAGCACATAGAGCTTGTAATTGGCCTCAGCAAGTGGTAGCCACCTCTGAATATTTTAAATCCAGGTTTCTCTAAATTTTACAACCCAGGTTCTGTTCGTTCTAACATGCCTTTAGTGGCAACATTGGTGACGTGGCCTCTGTAGAATATTATTGCTAACGATGTAGGAAAATAAGCCAGGTACAGGGGCTCATGCCTGTAATCCCAGCACTTTGGGAGGCCAAGGCAGGAGAATTGCTTTAGCCCCAGTAGTTTGAGACCAGCCTGGGCAACATAGTGAGACCTTATCTCTACAAAAAATTCAATAAGTTAGCCAGATGTAGTGGCGCACACCTGTAATCCCAACTTCTTGGGAGGCTGAGGTGGGAGGATCATCTGAGCCAAGGAAGTTGAGGCTGTGGTGAGCTATGATTGCACTACTGCATTTCAGCCTGGGTGACAGAATGAGACCCTGACTCAAAAAAAAAAAAAATTAAGGAGCACATTTTATTCTTAAATTTATTAAGAATAAAAAATAAGAAAATTAAAGAACTAAAATAGAACCCAGGAGTATTTGGACTGGAAAAAGTTTTTTTGAGATTCCATCTATGTAAAGCTTTCTTCAGCAGAAATCCCTATTTGTAGTATTTGTTTGAACAGTTTCAGAAAGGGAATTGATGCAGGACATGGTGGGATGGCAGAATACGCTTAGTGTATTTTACCATTAAGGCCTTTTGTCCTGTTCCTTTCATCTTTGCTCAGTGCTGCAGAAAATCCTTGTTCTATGCTTATTTAAATGTTTGTGCACCCGCCTTCACTCTGACTCTGTATCTTCTATGTTTTTGAATCTTGTTCTGACACTGTTTACCAAGCAGATATTCAATAAACACTTCTTGAATAAGTCTATCTTTTTTTTTCAAATTTATCTTAAAATCATCTTTACACTTTTTTATTTACGGGATTTATTCTCTCCCAAGTAGAGAAGAACAGCACCAAGAAGAATTAAAAGGATACAATCACATCCTGTGGGAACTTAGTGAGCATGGTAATGTGCTGTCCAGATGTCCCTTCAATGAAGGACTTGCTCAACTCCGGACAGTGCTGCCAGGGGCCAGCTTTCAGGTGGCAGTATCTTCAGAGACTACTTCTGCTGTATGTGTGACCTAAAGTCACACCCTTCTCAGGGCAGCTCACATCCAGTGATCAAGGTGGAGGTATAATGACCTGGTTGTTTTAATCATTGTGGGATAATGGACTGGCCATTTTAACTTCCTTCCAAGATATTAAGCTAGAATTTAAAAAATGTAATTATTCTGTCTTTTAAAAATGAAACTATGCTTATTAGCACATTATGAGTAATTATCACTAACTCAGAAATTATTTTTGACCAATTGTCTCTTTTTTTGTTTGTTTTTTGAATCGGAGTCTCACTCTGTCGCCCAGGCTGGAATGCAGTGGTATGCTCACAGTCACCACAGCCATGACCTGCTGGACTCAGGTGATCCTTCCTCCTCAGCCTTCCAAGTAGCTGGAACTACAGGCGTGTGGCTAATTTTTTGGTTTATTGTAGAGGTGAGGTCTCACCAAGTTACCCAGGCTGGCCTTGGACCCCTGGGCTTAGGCAGTCCTCTCACCTCCACCTCCCAAAGTGCTGGGATTACAGGCATGAGCTACCATGCCTGGCTAACCTATTATCTCATTCAAATAAATTGGGTGAAGAACCATTTCCTTTAGGAAACTCCAACTAGAAATTTTTTTTTCCTTTTCTTCTGTCACTTCTTTATGGTATGTCAAACTTTAGTATATTTTATATGTTTATGAATGCAGATGCTGGGCATTTGGTCTTTCTATTGTTTAAAAATTTGATTCATATAATACCTGCTGAGGATGCATGATTGAATAGAACGAACATGGGTACTAGAGTCAAACTGAGGATCACTCCAAATCATTGCAGCAGTAAGAAACAAAACAAACAAAAAAACAAAGTAGCGGGGTGCAGTGGCTCATGCCTGAAATCCCAGCACTCTGGGAGTTTGGCAGGTTGAGGCTGCAGTGGCTCTGAGCGTGCCACTGCACTCCAGCCTGGGTGACAGAGTGAGACTCCTACTCAAAACAAAAGAAACAGAAACAAAAAACCCCCGAACATACTGAGGGTTCGTATCCTAGCTAACATACGTAAAACACCTAGCACATAGCAAATATTTAGTTAATGTTAAACCTATACATAAATTAAAATATTCTTATGGTTATTTATCAAATGCCTCATTTTAGTCTCAATTATTCAGAACTCAGAAGATGCTAACATCTTTTAAAATTTCACTTATGTCTTCTGACTTATAAATGACAAAGGACTGCCAGTGACCCAGAAATATAATTGCCAACTTATTGACTATGGCCCTGGGAAGTTAAACTTATCCCAAATTGATATTCAAGTCAACTTATCAAACACTTAAGGTATACCAGATAGTTTATTCTACCACTGTGACTTGTGGTGAGGGCCTTGGGCCATGGTGAATCATTTTGGCCTCTGGGGGGACTGGAAACTGAGTGATATCAGGCATGTGTGTGCTCCATGCCTACGTGACCAATCCTTAACAGAAATCCTGGTCACAAGATGCAGATGAACTTCTCTGACTGGCAATACTCCATGCATGTTATCATACATTGTAGCTGGGAGAATTAAGCGCTGTCTATATGACTTTACTGGGAAGGAAAACTAGAAGTATGTTCCTCTTGGGCTCCACTCAGTGTGCCTTTTATTTTGCCGGTTTAACTCGTTTTTAAATTTTGCTGGCTTAAATCATTTTGCTGGATGTAATCCTAACACTTTGGGAGGCCAAGGCGGGAAGCTTAAGCCATGAGTTCAAGACCAGCTTAAGCAACATAGTGAGACCTCGACTCTACAAAACATGAAAAAGACTAACTGGGCGTGATGGCACACACCTGTAGTCCCAGCTACTAAGGAGGCTGAGGCCGAAGGATCGCCCATCTGAGCCCAGAAAGTCAAGGGTGTGGTGAGCCGTGATTGTGCCATTGTACTCCAGCCTGGAGAGAGTGACACTCTGACAAAAACAAAATAAAACAAAAACTTTATTCTTTCATTGTAATAAGCAGTAGGAATTTGACAGATCTTCTGAGTTATGTGAGTCCTTCTATCGAAACTGAGGGTGGTCGTTTTTTTTTAAGTAAAGTAGTTTCCTTCCTTCCTCCCGCCCCCACCCCTGCCCCGGAGTCTCTGTTGACCGAGTTGGAGTGCAGTGGTATGCTCATGGCCACTGCAGCCTCGACCTGCTGGGCTCAGACGATCTTTTTGCCTCAGCCTTCCAAGTAGCTGGAACCACAGGCATACGCTACCACGCCCAACTAATTTTTTGATTTATTGTAGAGAGGAGGTCTCACCAAGCTGCCCAGGCTGGTCTCCACCCCCTGGGCTTAGGCAATCCTCTTGCCTCAACCTCCCAAAGTGCTGAGATTACTAGCTTGAGCCACCATGCCTGGCCCTGAGGGTGGTCTTGGGAAGGAAGCCCCATTGCAGCTGCTTAGTAAAGGTATGGACGTTGGGATTGTTAACATGGTTTTCAAACCTCACGCTGACACTTGCTATGTGATCTTGATCAAGTCAGTCAATCAAATTGCTCCTCTATTTCTGCATAATGAAAACCAGCACAATAGCAGCATAATGAAAACTGTAACAATAACAGTTACAATGTTGGTGTGAGGATTAAATAGATAATGTAAGAAAGGTTCTTGGTGTGTATTTAATTAAAGGTAGTGACTATTATCACTTTGGTGTTGGGGTGGAGGAACACACAGCTTGTTAAGATATATTCTCCAGCCAGGCTCAGTGGCTCAGCCTGTAATCCTGTGCTTTGGGAGGCCGAGGTGAGTAGATTGACTGAGCCCGCGGGTTCGAGACCCATCCGGGCAACTTGGCGAGACCTCATCTCTACAATAAATCAAAAAATTATCTAGGCATGCTAGTGCGCACCTGTAGTTCCAGCTCCTTGGAAGGCTGAGGTGGAAGGATCTCTGGAGCCCAGCAGGTCGAGGCTGTGGTGGCCAGGAGTGTGCCAATACACTCCAGTCTGGGCAACAGAATGAGACTCCAACTCAAAAAAAAAAAAAAAAAAGATATATTCTCCACAGGCTAGTAATCTAGTCCGGGCAAAATCCTTTTCTTGAGGTCTATGGAGAAATTAGGTTACTTTCCGCTTCATCTACTCTTCATAGACTGACAACTGGTTCAGTCAACAGCACAAACTATCCCTCCTACTCATAGGCACTGCTATACTGGATTAGGGACAGGATAAGCAAACAAGGAAGTAATTTTTCTATCTGTGTCTGAAGATATTTCTAAGATTTATATATATGCAATTAGACTCTCTTTATCATTTTATCAGTAGCAGGAAGTGAACCTTCAACAGGGTACAACTGGTCTTTTGTGACTTTTTAATTCAAGACAACCTTAAATGCTCCTTGTAACAGTATGTTGCTTGAATAACAAAATAACACCACTGGAATGCAGGGAGACACCATGAGATTAGCCTCTACTTCCCTTCCGTTTCACAGCATCTCTCCCACACCCCGCACATTGGGGCAAGCAAAGCCTTGTCTAGGAATGGCAAGGAAGGACATGAAGTTGAATCTGTGTTTTGAAATCTCTGCTATTAGAATAAAAATTTCCAAACACCTAGGCAGATCAGATTATTTTTCTTAAAATTTTAGTAGGAAGAAAGATTATTTTTCATTTAAAGATTTTAATGAAAACTAGAAGACATATGCAGTCTCAAGTTTATTACTGGCTGTATTCTCTAAGGCATTTTTTTCAAGTTGAAAATTGATTTTCCATGGGAACCATGTCATATATAGTAAAAAAGTTTGTTATTACTGTACTTGACATGTAGCCTTACACTCTTGCCGATACAAATGAATTTGGCTTCTATGTACAACACTGTGGTTCCCTAATGTAGCTCTGGTACTCTTTTTTATTGTCTGCTTCATTTTCGGGGACGTGGTAGGAGACATTCTACAATTCTAAGACACTGGTGTTGACTCTTTTGGCTGTAAAAGGGGTGGGAGTAGGTGTGATGAGTATCAAGAGATTATGATAAAGGAGCATGTATCTGTTAGGAGGCCTTCAGAGGTCTTAAATAATGACAGAATTTATCATTTTACCTAATAGTAAGTCAGGAAAAGTAGCTGGGACTATCTTAGTACATAGACTCTTAGCTTTTACTCTTTGCTATTCCAGGTATTGACTTCATTTCCAAACTGGAAGCAAAACAAAGGAAAATTTCCCAGAATTCCCACAACAAAATCCCCCTCATGTTTCAGTGGTCAGAATTTGGTCATTAGTTCATTTTTGAACCAACCAATAGCACAGAATATGGAATTACCATGATTTATTCTATAATCAGGCACATAACAGACTGAGCAGTCAATCCCAATGTGTATTTTAGGTCAGTTGCTGGCATAGCTTTCACAGCCTGTGATAGCTTTCAGTCTGTGACTTTCTTTGTAGGCTCCAGGGCTGGCCCACTTCCTCTTCCACTGATACGGCATTATTCACTTACTCACCACTGCACAGAAAGGTACAGAGCAACAGCATCAATCAAAAAACTTCTCCTAGCTCACCTGATCCTGAAGCACTTTTAGGAGTTTTAATTTTAAAATTATTTTTATTATTTTATCTTATGGCTAATGGCAATAAAAAAAAAAACATGTAAGTTAAAATGCACAGCCGGGCCTGGTGGTTCATGTCTGTAATCCCAGCACTTTGGGAGGCGGAGGTGAGAAGACTGCTAAAACCAGCCTGGTCAGCGTGGCAAGACATTGTTGCCACAATAAATTAAAAAATCAGCTGGGTGTGGTGGGGCACGCCTGTAGTTTCAGCTACTTGGAAGGCTGAGGTGGAAGGATTGCCTGAGCACAGCAGGTCAAGATTGCGGTGGCCGTGAGCATGCCACTGCACAGCAGCCTGGACAACAGAATGAGACTCCGACTCCCCCCCACCACCAAAGAAAGCACAAAGGCACACACAAATACACATTTTTTTCCTATTTCTTACTTCTTTCTTTTTACTTAGGTTGAGTGGGGGAGTTTTAAGAGTGTGACTCTTTGGGTAAAGAAAGGAGTATAGCAGGGCTCGGTGGCTCAACCTGTAATTCGCGCCTTTGGGAGGCTGAGGTGAGTGGATTGCCTGAGCCCGCGGATTCGAGACCCGCCTGGGCAGCGAGACCTCATCTCTACAATAAATAAAAAAATCAGCCGGGCGTGATAGCGCATGCCTGTAATTCCGGCTACTTGGAAGGCTGAGGCAGAAGGATCGCCGGAGCCCAGCAGGTCAAGGCTGCGGTGGCCGGGAGCGGTCACTGCACTCCAGTCTGGGCGACAGAGTGAGACTCCAACTGAAAAAAAGAAAAAAGAAAAAAAAGAAAGGAGTATAAAACATTTATTTGCATTTAGACAATAGCTAGACCTAGGGATTCTCTTGAGCATCATAGAGTTGGGTATGCGGTATTATGGAGTATTCTGTAGTTAGTAGATGTGATGAGGACTTGGTTAGTGGCAGATGAGGGTCAGGAATGGGGAGAGAAATGTTGGCCATGTATCTATCATCCCTCCCCTTTCCTGTTATTCTCACTGGCTTCAAAATACAAAAGCTACTCTGGGGCCATGTATGAAGCAGAACAGGGCTGTGGCTTCATTGAAGTGTAAGTAAAAGGACGAGGCAGGGAATTCTTAGGCTTGGGAAAGAAAAAAACGTTCCTGGGATAGAATCGGAGGCTGTGGTATGAGACACCAAATAGCTTTTCAACAGACTGTATTGAGGTCATGGCAAACTGCAGAGTAACTTATCTCTTTCTTAAGAATGAAGATGTGCAGTGACCCAGTTTAAAGTCACTTACCCTGATTTTTCCGTTCACATCCAGACTCATATCCATGTTAGTTCCTCCAGTTCACATGCCTCTCCCAGTATGAAGCAAAGCTGATCTGATATCTACAAATTCACACCAGTAGAGCTCCTCTTCCATTCAAGCCCTATTAAGTATAGAAAGTATACATTTTATTGTCAAAAATGCTCAGAAAAAACCAGTCTTTTAGTCTGTCTTGGTTCAAAAGTAATCTGAAAAATTAATCTTTACTCATTACCTGAAAACAATGTGAAAAGTCCTCCCATATACACGAATTTAAGGATTGTCGAAATTTTCACCCCAAAAAGGAAAAAAAAAAAAAAAAAACTAAACTGAATGACATGTCATTTCAGGTGGAGAGTCCAAATTTCTACGTTAATATTTAAACATACTGCTAATTGTTGAACAGCTGCCTCTTGAAGGAACAGAGGGAAAAGCTGGGTTTATTATATGGACTCCCTTTTTCCTGAAATCAAAAGTCTTGTCTACACACAACCGATGGTAAGAAGTACTGTGGTTAAGTGGAAAGGGAGGACTGAACCATCAGAAGAACTGAGGATTAGTGATCCAAAACCTGGCTTCCCTTGCTAATTTATTATGGGTTTGGGTAAGAGCTGTGAAAAGCTCAGAAGAACATAAAGGACACATGTTCTGAAATATCTAGTTTGTTTTCTGATACTTTCCACAACACAAGCTGGAACCGAATCCTACTCTGGGCAGGAAGAAGTGTGATATTTTCTTGATGGTGCTCTATGGACCATTGGCAAGTCGGTGGGGAAAGGATTATGGAAAGAGAGGGGAAAGACACAGGCATAGAAAGTGTCATTTAACTTAGACATGCAAGTAGACAAATGCAGTACTGGCAGGGAATGGGCGTAACATAGGATTATCTTGCCTTTCCTGTGACTACTGGGAGTTCTTCCTTGTGACTACAACTTTGACAGAAGAGCTCCCCAGCATCTATTCTCCCTTTTCCTAACATATTCTTGATTATATTTGGATAATCATTCTTTCCCTTTCTAACTCTAGGAGTAGGCAACCACGTGTTTATTTCTGGGGGTAGGTCTTTATTAGCTTCAGTCAATCAACCTGTGACACTCCTGTGGCTACACTGGTTCAGGAGTAAGCATAGTGACCTAAATTTTCCTAATCAGATTGAAAGGGGGGATTTATATTCCATACTTGGTGGAGAGGTTATATTTCCCCATTAATAGACTTAAAAAGAAAGCCCATAATCTTTATTGCCATTGGCAGCCATTTTCCAACTACAAGGGGAACCAGCTTGATGTCATCCTTGGGATAGGATGAACCCAATGCCAAGAGGATCAGAATAGAGACAGCATCTGAGACACAGGTCACATCATTGAGCACTACCTGGAGCCTATATTAAGAGGATTCCTCTTAAATAAGGAAATACATTTTTTGTTGTTGTTTCAGAAAGGTTGAGCTGGGATTTTCTATTCCTTGAAGCCAGAATCATCTTGACACAGCATATTCCTGGTCTCCTTTCCTTGCTCCTTTCTGCAAGTCTACCTTTTGCTGCACTTTCACTTGTTTTCTCTGTTTCTCAGGGCACAGGAAACAGTTACGTCTGCTGCAATATTGACTTTACAAAAGGTTTCTACTAACACAAATGAAAAAGACTGACTTGGGTTCCTATGTGCCAGTTGTAAAACCCCAGAAGAGAAAATCAGACAGACATAGCTGAGGCCAGGAGGACAGAGGTATGCAGTGATCAAATACTTAGGAAGGATTATAGGGGCAGGCTCTTAAAGAAAGAAGAATGAGAACATTTTCTTCTAGGAGATATGGAGACAGGGAGGAAATCATTGACATTTTGAATACAGAAATCTTATCCGTCATTATTCTCCTTGTACCTAACACATAATGATGTTAAGTAAAGCTGAGTTAAAATTAAAGATAAAAGATTGGCAATTCCAAGTATATAAAATAAGCACTAGCCGGGCTCGGTGGCTCAGCCTGTAATCCCGCGCCTTTGGGAGGCTGAGGTGAGTGAATTGCCTGAGCCTGTGGGTTCGAGACCCGCCTGGGCAACTTGATGAGACTTCATCTCTACAATAAATCAAAAAATTAGCCGGGCATGGTAGCGCGCACCTGTAGTTCCAGCTACTTGGAAGGCTGAGGCGGAAGGATCGTCGGAGCCCAGTGGGTCGAGGCTGCGGTTGCCGGGAGCGGCCACCGCACTCCAGTCTGGGCGACAGAGTGAGACTCCAACTCAAAAAAAAAAGAATAATAAAATAAAATAAAATAAGCACTGAATCCATTTCTATGTAGTGTAGGAGGCACTGATTTTCCTTAGTCTGTGTAGTGGATGTTGTGGTGTGCTGCCTAGATACAGCTTCCCATCCAAGGTTTGAAGAACTCCTCCAGCTTTGCGAGTACTGGCAGTTGACAGGTCTTACCTGAGTCTCTCTTCTAGAATTGTCCTTGGCTAAAGAGAAGTGCCTAGCCCCAAATCAGACCTCTTTCTAGGAGACAATTAATATCCAAAGACTGGTAGATGCCAGGGCATAAAGGTCTAGCCTTATTACTGTTATTTGGTGCACCTCTGAAGTGTCACCCCAACTCCAGAACTCCTACTAGGATAGGCTAGGTTTTTGTTCTGATGGAATCATAGTTCAACTTTTCTCTCTATACAACCTTTTTTTTTTTTTTTTTTTTTTAATTTCCCCACAAGAATTGAATCTAAGATCATTCCCCAATAAAGCTCCTATATACGAATCTCTACCTCAGAATTTGGTCCATGAGGAACTCAGCCTGCAATAGTTGGTACCTGGAGAGTCTGAAAATGCAGACTCTAAGACAGGATTTTAAAAATGTATTTTTCATGGGCCAAAATATCAACGAGGGCTCCATCGGTAGTGGTAGGTGGAATATAGTGGTGGTAGGCAAATAGTCCATGGTTGTGCAATTTTTTAAACTTTCACTAGCAGTGAACTTGGAGGACATGCCAAGGGAAGGAATGCACTGGTGGATGCAATGTATCAGTCATTTGAGAATAACAGAAGGAATGCTAAATATAAGAATCATATTTTGTATTGCTGAGGGCCATTTAAATTCTGCAGGAAGAATTATCAGTTAAAGGCTATGTGTGAAAACAAGAGGGCCTCCTTGGCAGCGTAAAAGAGACTCTCACCTCCTTCAGGATAAGAGTAGAAGAGCTCCAGAGATGGTAGATTCTCAACCATGGAACGTTTTCTCTACACTGATTGGGAGCCCCGATTTGGAAGAAGTGGAACCTTGAGATAGGAGATGGAGACATTTGGGTCAGCGTGCTTGAAGATCTTGACTCTTGAGATTCTTCTACAGAAGGAGCCCCCTTCTCCCTTGTAAAGATGAATTCCTCCCCTTCAGGTAAGCAGACAATGCTCCCCCTAAATAAGCAGGTATGCAATGATTGAGCCAGTTGATGTCAGGAAGTCTCTGCCATCAGACACTCCAGTGCTGCTTCACTGGGTACATGAACAAAGTAGTCATGGTGGCATGGGTCCAACAAAATGGGTCACCCCTCACCCAGGCTGATCTAGCTATTGTTGCTGTTGAATGCTGCAGAAGTTTGTCTTGACTGGAATGGACACATATGAGGGGGGGACCCCAAAGGACTGGAATTATATTTTTTTGGACACTGGCCCCTTGTAGTACAGGCTTCCTCAGCTAGGTAAGTGTTCTCAAAACCCATTGGTATCAGTGTACCAACTAGCATTGTTGCGATTCATGATTAATGGAAGAAATGGAAGAAATGTCCAGAGTTGTGGAAGAACAGGTAACTAGTTCTCCCACCATGACGATGTACCTGTCCACACCACATTGAGTGTTCAGCAGTTTTTGGCCAAAAACGGCATGACCCCTGGTCCCTACCCTCTCTGTTCACCTGATCTCATGCCAAGTGACTTTTTAAAAATTTCCTCAGATGAAAAAAAGTTCTTACAGGGAAATATTTTGCTGATGTGGAAGAGGTGAAACAAAAAATGGCAGAAGCCCTAAAAGACACCAAAATTGATGAGTTCAAAAACTGTTTTGAGCAGTGGAAAAAAGTATTGATAGGTGTACTGCATCAAACGAAGAGTACTTTGAAGGTGACTGAAGTTAAAATATTTAAGAATAAATAAATTCCGGTTTTCTGTGGGTCCTCCCTTGTATTCTGAGTATGAATTTAACTTTTCTGCCTTCACCGCTTCATCCATCACCACTTTCTCAGGGCTTGCAAAGTATATGATTCACTGATTTGGGATCCTGGATGACATCTCATTGGACTAAGGGACCCACTTAAGACTAGAGGTAGTACTGCCAGGCTCGGTGGCTCAGCCTGTAATCCCAGCACTTTGGAAGGCCAAGACGAGTGGATTGCCTGAGTCGGTGGGTTTGAGATCCACCTGGGCAACTTGGTGAGACCTCATCTCTACAATGTATCAAATAAAATTAGCCGGGTGTGGTAGCACGTGCCTGTAGTTCCGGCTACTAGGAAGGCTGAGGTGGAAGGATCGCTGGAGCCCAGCAGGTCGAGGCTGCAGTGGCCGGGAGCATGCCACTGCACTCCAGTCTGGGCAACAGAGTGAGACCCCAACTCTTAAAAAAAAAAAAATTCTAGATGTAGCAATTCACATCTGACTTATGATCCACTGGTCCTGTCACATACCATTCTACCCAGAGGTTGCTGGCCTGACAGAGTAATGAAACAGCTTTAATAAAAGCAGTTCTGATGAAATCTATTAAGGTACCAGCTTGGAAAGAACACCCTGAGAGGATGGGGGCATCATTCTCCAGAATCAGCATACATCTTAAATCAACAAATGTTATATGGTGTTGTTTCTCCAATTAATAGATATGGTAGATAGAGCTGATTTACAGTTGGATTTAAGCTCTGTGTTTGTCTCTGTGGACGTCTAGATGTCTGTTTTTTGACTCTTAGCCAAGATAAGGGCAGTCAGATCTATGATGTGACTTTTGAAGTCTGAAATGCCTCTCCTGACCACCAGAGCCATGGTCTTAAACTGGCATAACTAGTTTGACAAGTCTGACCAAGAGTGCATTGAAAAATTCCACTGGGAACTTCCTCATTGAGCTCTCCCAAAGCTAAGATTTCTTGCACAGATCTTGGTGGTTTGACCTAGATTCAGGGTGCAGTGTGTGCAAACCAGGACCCTGGGGAGTTGTGTAAGAGCACTCTCTCAGATTCCAATGCTTGCCTGTACTCTCCATCTCTTCCTGTAATGCGTCATTTGCCTTGAAGTCTGGTAAGTCCTTTAAACTTGAGAAATCTTTGCGGTAGAATATGTGGGTCTGGGAACCAATGAATGGAGGCAGGAGTGGCTCCACGAACCATTACTCCCACCTGTGCTTCCTAACTCTGCAAATCTGCAGATTTAGAAATCCTGATCCCAAAGAGGGATCCCAAACTTCTACCAGAGGATATGGAAAGTGTTTCATCAAACCTCAAGCTGTGACTGCCATCCAGTCACTTTGGACTCATTGTGCCAAAACAGCAGCAGTCAAGAGGGAGATTCACCAACCTGGAAGAAGTAATTAACCTTGATCATCAGGAAAGAAGATGTTTGGCACTCATGAGATACACTTTTCTTGATACAACAGGAACATGCTGAGAAGGGATGATGACTGGGTCCTAGACCCCTCAGAGGTGAGTGTCTGGATCACCTTACCTAGGTGAGCTACCTAGGCCGGAAAAGGTAAAGGAAATCCAAAAGAGCTGTAAAGGAGAATGAAATGAGTATCATTATGGTCTTGATATTGGCTACAAGATGGGTCCGGAGGCCCCATAAAATCCCAGTGAAGCTGCTGTCAGAGCTTAAATGAAGCATGTAGATCCAGGAGGCCCAGGAGTGTACAATAATGGATGCTGTATTGCCCATTCAGATCCCCTCACTTCAGGACTGAAGCCCTCACTCCCCCAGCTGCTGGGAGTGTTGCCAGTCAGTTGCTCTCAGCTGAGCTCCAGTCCTTGGTCTTGGTTGAAGAAAGCCACCTTGCTCAAGGTCTCGTCCCTTCCCAGGGGTAGAGCTCCAGTGTCTGGTGGTTTTGAAGGTACAAAGACCTGACCCTCTTGCTCCAGTGTGGAGCGACTCTGAAGTGTCATTCTAGCTCAAGAGCTTCCTCTAAAGTTGGCTGAGGCTATTGTGGTGACGGCATCACTGTTCACCTTCTTTCGCTGCCCAATTTTATTTTCTTCCTGTCCCTATTAATCTTGTTCTTGAGAGTACTGCCCAAGAAACATTCTGCACTCCATCTCTGTCTTAGAGTTTGTTTTTCAGTGAACCCAGTCTGTGATCATCTGAATACAGCTTTCTAAAATCCAGTTTAGTCTCCAGGAAGCCTGTCATTGTCCTCTTACTCTAGGTGCAAAACGACAGTGGTTTTCTTTTCTTTCTTTTTTTTTTAACAATAAATTTGTAGTAACTTTGTCTTTTTAAAAATTATTATAAAGATGTGGGGTGCAATGCAGGGTTAGGTATACAAACATTGATTATAGAGGTACCCTTGTTGATGAGGTATGCCCCTTCTTCCCCTAGTAGTTTCCCTCAACTGCCAATCCCACCACCCCTCCCCTGGCAGTTTCCCACTACTGCCAATCCCTTTCTTATAGTATTATAATTGTTCAAGGTCTGCTTCTGAGTGAGAACATATGGTACTCTTTCTTTGTTTTTGTGATAGATCACTGAGTATGATTGGCTCTAAATCCATCCAAGTTGCTACAAAGTTCATATGTTTGTCCTTCTTTATGGCTGCATAATATTTCATTGTGTATATATACCACATTTTTCTTTTTTATCCAGTCCAGCTTTGATGGGCAACATGGTTGGTTCCATATTTTTGCTATTGTGAATAGAGCTGCAACAAACATACGTGTGCAGGTATCTTTTTTGTAGAATGATTTGAGTTCCTACAGGTATATTCCCAATAGGGGGAATTATTGGGTCATATGGAAGGTCAATTTCTAGTTCTTTCAGAAATCGCCACACTGTCTTTCAAAATGGTTGCACTAGTTTGCATTCCCATCAGCATTATAGAAGCGTTCCTTTTTCTCTGCATCTTTGCCAGCGTCTGTTGTTGTTTGTTTTATTAATGATGGCCATTCTTATTGGGATTAGGTGGGCTGCAATGGTTTTCAAACCATGTTCCAAGGAACCCTTCTGTGGAGATGCTTCCTAGAAAATATTTAATTTGAATTTCATTCTTAAAAGACAATTTTAACAATTTAAAAAGCACTGAAATGAGCAATACAAACTACTGAGAAAAATGAACACAGAAGTGTAAATGTATTATATTCTAAAGTTTACACATCTTTGTGTATTAACTTGTGGTGTCAGATTCTGTTATTTTTGTGCAGACCCCAGAAGAAGGTTTCATTTTTCATTATGTGCATATATTTAAATTAAAAAAATTTTTGAATATTTTCATGGTATGGAATTCAAAAGACACAAAGAAGTCTGGACACATTGACTCACTCCTGTAATTCCAGCATTTTGGGAGGCTGAGGTGGGAAGATTGCTTGACCCCAGGAATTTGAGGCTATAATGAGCTATGACTGCATCATTGCACTTCAGCCTGGGCAGAAGTGTGAGAGTCTGTCTCAAAGAAAAAGAAAAAAAGGTACAAAGAATTATGCATATAATAGAAAAAAATTGTTCCCACTCCCATCTTCTAGTTCTCCAGTTCTCTGGGGGCAACTATGGCTTTCAGTTTTTTGGGTGTTTTTCTAGAGATATTCGAGGTATTAAATTATATATATATATATATATATATATATATATATGTATGTATATATATGATATATGTGTGTGTGTATCTCTCTCTCTCTCTCTCTCTCTCTCTATATATATATATATATGGTTGTCAGAATCAAAATGGAATCACTTGTATCAACCCATTACAACAACCTTAAGCTAGGAGATTAATAACTAGGTCTCTTATGCACACATACCTATGATAAGAAAAATTACAATGACTCTCTGAAGGACTTTTATACACATATGCCTATGAAAAATTTTTTTGCCAAGGACTATGAAACTGCAGCTTGCTATATGAGTCACAAGGACAGCTAGCCAGATCTGCAAGAACACTTGCCTGACATACTGCCTCCATTAAAACACTAACGTCAACCCCTATGATAAGCCCCTGTAACCAGTGTTCTCTTTGACAAACAGGTGTACTTTTCTCTTTTGCTTTTAAACACTTCCCCTCGCTTCAACCCCTTTGGTGATGACTGTGGTCTCCATAGCCCACATATTTGGATTTGCATATCCTCTGTGCACTCCCCACTAAACTCATTACCTTTGGAGACTCTCTCTCTGTTATTTAGGTTGACAACACACACACACACACACACACACACCCCACCCCCCCATATTCTGTAACATATGGTAAACACTGTTTTACAGATTGCTTTCTATTTTTGAGGTTTTTTTTTTTTTTTAAGACAGGATCCTGCTGTATCTCCCAGGCTGGATGCAGTGGCACAATCATACCTCATTGCAGTCTCAAATTCCTGTTCTCAAAGACATCCTCCCACCTTAGCATATCAAGTATCTGGAACTACAGGCGTGCACCATCATACCTAGCTAATTTTTAGTTTTTTTTTAAGAGATGGAGAACTCACTAGTTTGTCCAGGCTGGTTCTGAACTCCTGTCCTCAAAGAATTCTCTCCCCTTACCCTTCCAAGCAGCTGGAATTACAGGCATCAGTCACACTGTGCCTGGCTTTATTTATTTAAATTTAATGTATTTTCTAAATTTTTCTTTATGGGAAAAGTCTTGAGTATGTCATTCATTCACAACATATTACTTTGCACTGATCTTTTATATAGTAAATGCATGGCTTTTTGGGAAGAGGTTTCCAAAGCAGTATATTAATAGCACAGTTTGGCTGAATTAGCTGACTTTATTTATTTATTTATTTATTTTTTGAGTTGGAGTCTTACTGTGTCACCCAGACTGGAGTCCCAGCCACCACAGCCTCGACTTGCTGGGCTCCGGCGATCCTTCCGCCTCAGCCTTCCAAGTAGCTGGAACTACAGGCGCGCGCTACCACGCCCGGCTAATTTTTGATTTAATTGTAGAGATGAGGTTTCGCCAAGTTGCCCAGGCAGATCTCGAACCCACAGGCTCAGGCAATCCACTCACCTCAGCCTCCCAAAGCACGGGATTACAGGCTGAGCCACCGAGCCTGGCTAACTGACTTTAATAAGGTCCTATAAGATAGAAACAAGTTCAGAAAAAAGAAAAAAAAAAGTAGCCTGGTTGCAAATCTAGCTAAAAAGTAAGAGAGAAGTCAGAAATTTCAGGACCGTGTTTGAAAGATTCTACTTTCTCTTCCTCTCCAATTAGTAAAACATAAAAGAGAAATTATTTCATGTAGAAAGGCCAATTCAGCCTCAGGACAAAGGCCCAATCGCTTATGTAGCTATCAGATGCTTTGTTAAAAATTTAGGTTGGATGAAAGTGGACCACACTAACTCATTCAGCTGAACAAAATGGCTTCTTGAAAAGTGACTAAGGGCCAGGTCCCATGGAAGCCTGATAAAAGGATCAGTAATTAGGTCTAGAAAGAAAGTCTTGTCTCCGAAAGAATTGTTAGTGTGACTTTTGGCACACGGAGTTGACTGGAGCCATAAAAAGACCCGCATATTTTGGAGAGAGGTGTCTTGTCAATAGTGCCATGAGCTTGCGTCAAAAGAGAATGGGACTGACTGCTTAGGACAGGGGTCGCCAACCCCCATGCCACAGAACAATACCAGTCTGTGGCCTTTTAGGAACCAGGCTGCACAGCAGGAGGTGAGCAGCAGGAGATTGAGTGAAACTTCATCTGTTTTTATAGTTGCTCCTCATTACTCATCTTATCACCTGAGCTGTCTCCTATCAAGTCAGCGGCAACATTAGATTCTCATAGGAGTGCGAATCCTATTGAGTCGTGCATGTGAGGAATCTAAGTTGCCCGCTCCTTATGAGAATCTAATGCCTGATGATCTGAGATGGGACTGAGGGGGTGATGTTAGTGCTGAGGAATGGTTGCAAAAACAGATTAACATTCGTAGCGAGGTTTGACTACAATCCCCCCAAGCCCTCTCCCCTCTCTTCTCCCTTTCCCCCACCACTGGTCCCTGGAGAAATTGTCTTCCACGAAACTGGTCCCTGGTGCCAAAAAGGTTGGAGACTGCTGGTTTAGGAGATGAAGGATCTTTGGGCCCCTAGATTTTCATAGGCTGTGAATGGCACCCATCAGCCACTGATAGCATATTCTCCACTGCCCTCTTCAGATATGTTCAAGGAGAAAAATGGGGGAAAAAGATCTAGAAAGTGCAGCCAGGAGTCACAGAGAAAAAACAGACTAGAGGAAATAGGGTTTGAGAATTAATTGAGGGCTTCCCCTAAACCATTAATGGAAAGATATCTTTGGGCTCTGGGAGTATTGGGGTGTCTCAGCCTTCCTAGCAGCCTCCTGAGAACCGCATGATTACAGAGGGAACAGATGCATGGTGCTTCCTGGAAGGGAGACTAGAGGGCTAGATTGGTCAGTAGCTTCCCATGGGACTGTGTTGGCAGTGGCAGTGTACATCTGAGCTGTACCTTTGTAGACAAATGATTGATTATGAGTGAAAGGCCCCAGCCAGCCACGACAAGGAACCCGCCCCCTCCAAAAACTAAGCCTAGGCATGGCCCCCACCTAAAATGGCGCTGCCGCCCAAGAAGGCGCCCGGACAAACTAACATGGAAGCTTGGACAAGGCTTTCTGGGTTCTTCTTCCACAACAAAGCCCACCGTTCCCACGCCCACGAAAGGCCCTGCCAATCCCAAAAATACCTCACCTGCCAACCAATAGGTAACCGACAGGCCGCTTTAAATTTCTATAAAACCTGCCACACCCCTGCCTCCATGCTGCAATCTGATTCTCAGGTTCTGTAGCCACTGTGCTCATCCCCATTAAATCTCTTGGCCTTAAAGGGTGTTGAATCTCACTGCGGGCCACCATCTTTCATTGGTGCCGTGACTTGGTTGGGTATTCTCTCGCCCTAAGGCGGGACCCTGCCCGGCGCCGGTGGGACTCACCCCTTAAGGCCTTCACCCATTCTCCTGAACGCCAACGCTACATCCACCACCGGCCTTCGGATTGGTAAGTGTCCCCCACACTGAAAACCTAAAACCTTGCCTGGGACAACCGGGGAAACTGGCCGTTGATCGTCCGGCAGCTCCTTCGGCCCCAGGCAAGGGGGGGGCCACACCCCGCCTAGGTCTTTATGACCGCAGCGGACCCCTATCGGTTTTCCCTCGGCCGCTAGAGATTTCAAGCCTTCCCTCCATCCGTTTTGGGTAACTTTCTTGTCAAAAATCCCGGTAACGGGTTGCCCTTAACCTCCTCGATTCTCCAGGAGAATCTGGGACTACAATAACGACCTGTGACGACAGGTTTTATTGTAACCCACCTATTCCTCAGTGGTCGCTTGTCCAGGGGATGCCCTGACCAACCCCCACTGCTAACATAGGAAACTTGTCATCTCTTCCAGCCGACACCACCCTCAAGTGCCTCTTAAACAATCTCTCTACATTCTCCCTCACTCCCGATATTAAGCCTAAGCATCTAATCCGCCTCAGCACCCAAAATTGGCCTACCTATCCTTTAGATAACCAAAGTAAGTGGCCCCTGCATGGGTCCCTAAATCCCGACATTATTCGGGATCTCTATAACTTCTATGAGCGTTCAGAAAAATGGGCAGAGATTCCCTATGTCCAATCTTTCTCCCTTCTCCAAAAACATC
>NW_007258868.1:0-640 GCF_000164805.1 Carlito syrichta | reverse complement strand
TTTGAAAAGCTGCAGGAAATAATCCAGGAAAAGAATGAAGACCCTTCCACCTTCCTCAATTGCCTCACAAAAGCCCTCCAACAGTTTACTAATTTGGACCCTGAATCTCCGGATGGGCAACAACTTCTTATGACTTACTTTTTCTCTCCAAGTTATCTGGACATTAGGTCCAAATTAAAAAGGCTAGATCAAGGGCCCCTTTCACCCCAAAATGAGGTTTTGGCTACCACCTTTAAGGTGTACCACAACCGAGACGAAAAGGCTAAGTGACAAAAATATCAAATGCTAGCTCAGGCTCTCCACGGGACAGACACAGGCCCCCGTAACGGTAAAGGAGGCGTCCAAACCAAACGTGACCCACCAGGGCCCTGTTTCAAGTGCGGCAAGGAGAGACATTGGGCACGAGTCTGCCCTAACCCCAAACCTCCATCAAGACCTTGTCCCAAATGCAACCTTCCAGGACATTGGGTGGTGGACTGCCCTGGCCCCCAGAGAGGAGCAGGGTCAGTCCCCAAGTCCACCTTGGGCCTACTGGGCATGGCTGCCTTGGAATGACGGGGCCCTGGGTTCCCCCACCCGACACATATCTCAAATGCTTGGGAGCCTAGGGTCAAAATTACGGTTGATGGACGTCCCATCC
>NW_007258867.1:270133-295921 GCF_000164805.1 Carlito syrichta | reverse complement strand
AGAGACCCAGCCCTGGCTCGGTCCCCGCGGCGCCTCGCCTGGCGGTGTGGCTCAGTGGGGAGAGCCTCACCCCGGCGCGCAGCAGGCCCGGGCCGCCTGCGCCGCAGCCCTCGCCCGCTCGGTGACCCGGCCCCTGGGCACCTCCGTTCTCTCCTCTAAAAGAGGGCAGTCTGTGCCCGGAGCCGCGGGTTCCGTCCTGTTTCCCGCCCCCCAATTCCGTGCCTCAGTTAACGCGCCCAGACGATTGCGGAAACCCCTTCTCCCTCCACTCTCAGCGTTTTTGTTTCTTCTTTCCACTCTCTTCCTCCGTCTTTTTTTCCCCCTGCGTCTTCCCCGCAGCAGCCTCTAGCCCGGTTTCCCTGGAGAGGGGCGACCACTTGCCCCAGAATCACTTTCCCTAGATCTGCCTCCCACCCGCTTCTCCTAGGTCTACACAGCCTACCCACACCCACTCTCCAAAGTAAAACCCGCTAGTCCGAGGCCAGGACTTCAGCTACTGTGGTTCTGCCCCTCCCCAACTCGCATCCTCTTCTCCAATTTCTTGACCTCTTTATTCCTTCACCACTTTTTCTAGTCATTAGTGGCTCCAAGAGGTAGACCGGAGCAGGGATAGTTCCCCTACACTTCCACCATTCATTCCTTCGCCCTGTTTTTGGTATAAACAGTTCATGTGTTCTCAGCCTTATGGGAAATGCTGGGTAAATAGGCATTCAAGCCTATTCAAGCCCCACTCCTCCCTCTTTAGCCAGTTGGATGCCTCTGAGCTCCGTGGAGAGACCCTGGATCTTCCACTGCTCTCCACACCATCCCTTCCGTCTTCCTTCTTCCTCTCCTCTCACTCACATCACCATCCCCCCTTTCTCTGGGCTCTGGGGTGTCTGTGAAGCACAGCCCTCCCTCCCCCAGTAACTCACCTGTTTAGAGTGCCTTAGACATACACACTTTTCACCTTGGCAAGACTGTGTATATCCCGCATTCGTGCTTTGAGTCCTAGGGCAGGGGAAGGCACGCGGCTGGTCACACATCTAGTCACCCCAGGGCTCTGTCTCCTGGTGGTGCAGTTTTGGAGAAGAGGGCGGGATGTGCTGGGCTGAGCAGTGAGGGATTTCACAGACACACCTTCCCTGGGTGGGTTGGTATGCCAGCTCAGAGACCGGGGCATGGCCTAGCCACAGGCCACGTAAGCCACGGATGGCTTCTTGAAGGCAGGGGGAGAGGCTGCATTCGTGTGCAGGATATGAGCAGTTTAGCGATGTCTCTTCCAGTGTGTATGTATAGTCTATGAACACGCTTCCTTGCCTTCAATGATTTTTCATGTGTCATGCTTGATCTGATTATTTTAAATAGAAAAGGCAAATATGGCCCAAGTCCAAGGCACACACAAATCGGATAAAAATACCCTTTAAAAGCTATATCATGTTGTTATGGTGATAGAAGATATAAAATGACCCCCTCAAAAAATCCCCTTTTAAGAGCTGCATCAAGTTGCTATAGCAACTAGAGTTTTTTTTTTTTAAGTGCTTTTAAAGTACTAAGAATGCTTAGTCCTAAAGGATGACATCATGTATTCATAGCTCATTGTTGGCTCTTGCTCTTGTGTGTAAACACACTCTCTTGCTTTCTCCTACCTAGAGGCATCTGGGTGCAAATTGGGTGGTCACAGCGGTTTTTTTTTTCTAGTGACATGCCCTGGCTTCCTAATGGAACCCACAGGCTAAAGGGGAAGCTGCTGGCAGTGTCCTCTTCCCCTTCGGGGAGTCCATCCAAATAGGGCCCCGTTCCAGTGACCTGTGGTCTCTGTGTCTCTCTGATGAGCACCATCAATCTTTTGTCCACTGCCTCTTTGTGAGCAGTGATTCAGAACCCAGCTTCTAAAGCTTCTCCCTCAGCTCTTTGCACCAAATCAAGTCAGCATGTTGGAAAATTGTTCCATGCCCCGTCTTTAATCCACTGTGAGGATTGGCTGTTCTTTAGTCAAGTGGAAAGGAGCTGTGTTCTCTTTCTTGATTTGTGTTTTCAGATATAGGCAAGCAGTGTTGGAGGCTGTACTGAAGCATGTGGCCGTGTTACGAATGACCCAGCATGTTGCTTCCAAAATCTGCTGGGAAACATCCAAACCAGCGTATGGACAGCTCAGGGTTGAGTGAGCCCTCTGCAGGAATGCCAAGACAGCCACATGAGCAGCAGGGTCTCTGCTGGTTATCCACCTGCCGGGGCATTCTGGGACAGTGCTTCATAGTGGTCACTCCTGTCAGACAGATAACTTCTGCTGAATCCCCAAGTGACATGATTGGCATTTCAGCCTTCTCTTTGCCAGTTGCACTTGAATGAGATTTAAGTAAAGACCTCCATAGGTCAGTTTCTCTTCTGCTTACATAGCACCTTTCTCTTAAATGCCGTGAGTCTACAGAGACTATTATTATTATTACTGATGCCTTTGTGGATTCAACAGCTCAGGGAGCCAAAACTCAGTCCAAAATGGGCAGTCAGGATTCCTCGTCGGCCACCTCATCCAGTGAAGAGGAAAATTAGCACATCTTCAGTTTTATTTGACGAGTGAATGTCACAGTGTATGGTTCATGCATTCATGTGGTATTCAGGGGACCAAAATGATTTGTTCAGCTATTTATACTGCCTAATCAAATAGGACATTTGTGTGTGTCTATGTTGTGTAGTCCCAGCTAAGTGATTCATCTAGACTTTAATACAGAAAATTCTTCATTCATTCATTCCATAAATATGATGTATGCATCAGGCTATATTTTGAAAGGTTGAAGCTTATTCCAGTATAGGCAGCTGGATTGCAGCATTTATGAACAGCATGTCTTGACCATCCTCACTAAAGGTGATTAGAACAAGAAGGGGACCTTTGGTTCCATCCCAAGTGGCACAGTGTTAAGCGGATTTGTCCAAGATCACACAGTTAATGAGGGGTTTAGCTAGGTCCAGAAACCAACTTATGCAGTATATGTTCCGCCAGTTTCATGCATTCAATTGATGGGAATATTCTTGCTTGAGACAGAAGTATTTAATAAAGGGCGCATGACCGTCTGTCTGCTTATCTGAATGAGAGTGTGTGTCTGACACCAGGGCAAGTCCAGAAAAAACTTGAAGGATCAGACAGATCTTACAGGTCAGACAGGTTAGAAGCATCTGGTAGGTCTCACCTGAGCAGGTAAAGCGCTGGTATAATGAAGGTTAGAGACAGGGGCACTAGCAGGTGGGAGACATTCTGGTAAACTCTGGTCCAAGGACTTTGGCCTTTTTTTGCACTGGTGTGAGTGTGCCTGCACACACGTACTCTTGAGAGCTCGTGTGTACAGAGGAGGGGGGAAAGGAGCAGGAATGGACCTCCAGCTAGTGGGAGGCATTACAAAAAGTCCAGGTATGACCACATGCACTCAAGGTTAGATGGAACACCATGATAAGATAGAATATTTGTCCTGATATTTGGCTTGATCAGGGCCCCATATCCAGAGGTGGGCAGCGGGCAGTTGTGTTGGCATACGTGTCCACACATTGCAGAACCCGTGGGAAAATGCCTGTGATTGTTCAGCAGTATTTGAGGCTATATAGAAAGTCAATCTGAAAAGCTCAAGCAAAATAAAAATCCACTTTGTGGTCTAAATTATTCATCCTGAACTGAAATCCTGGGTAATTATTATTTCTCCCATTTACGCTATTCCCTAGAGTCAACATCAAGTTCCTTTTAATGTGAATGTGTCCGTTTATTCATTCCTTCACTTAACAAACACCCAAGACAAGCGTAACTCATCACAGACACATGTGTGGCCTTGAGATGTTGTTTTCTGTCTCCCCTGGTGACATGAACTCCTATTAAAGATAAAGATGGTGGCTTGTGTTCTAGGACTGAACATTATCCTTGGAGGCAGTATTCCAGCTCAAAGATAATCCAAACAATCCAAAGCGTATTAACCCATCATTTCATATCCCACAGGATGCTTTATTGGTTAACTTTGGAAAGATTAAAAGGAAACTCTCTGCTTGGGTTTTAATTATGCATCTGCGGTCAGATTTACACATAGGAAAGAACATATTTAAAAATCTTTCTCAAATGGCAGCTTGATATAAACAGAAATATTTTTGCTTCCTTTTATTAGGTTTCCTGGCAGCGTTTTTTAGCTATGAAGCTAAAATCATGCCGCTGTAGATGGGATGGTGGAGGTATGAGAATTGTCACTTTTGGCACTGCATAATTTAGCTTGCTACTTTCAGAATTAGGCATACTTAATTATTCAGCCACGAGATTAGTAACAAGTCCTAACTTTTCCCCTCTTTTGAACATGGATTTTTTTTCTTAAGTATTTGCTACAAAGGAAACGAAGACATTATAAGCCTGAAACATCACTACCACATTTACATTCGACTTTCTTCTAACATGTATGTAATCCAGCTGGGGTGATTTTGATACCTGGAATTAATTACACTATCCAGAAGGAGAGGAGCACCTTTCTTGCTTTATGTTCTTATCAATTATTTTTTACTGAAAGATGATGCCATGACAGCTTTGAAGGACATTTAGGGGGGAAAAAATCTCATATTTGAAGCTCTGAGTGGAGAGTGAGAAATGCATGTCCTTCCCTGCACCATCCTCAGCTCCCAGCCTCGGACCCAGCCCATAGTAAAAGCTCGATCCTGATGTATTAAGATGCCTCTCTTCATTGTTGCAGGGTCCCCTGCAGTTCCTTGTCTTACCTTCTGTAAGAAAAAGAAAAGGAGTTCGCTGGTATGTGCTGAGCCACTTCCCTCTTGTCAACATTGGCTCATCAGTGTCATTTCCATGTTCTCACATGGCCTTCACATACTGACTTTAGTGGGTGCATAATATTCCATCGAGTTGATGTTCTGGAATTCACTACCCCAATTGCTGGGTAGCTGGGCGTTTCCCAGTTTGGGGCTATTTTGAGTAATGCTACAGTGATCATCTTTATGCAACGTGGCCTTTTCTTTCTGCCATATCTCCTTGGGATGACTTCCCAGTGATGAGATTGCTGAGTCAGTGGGTACTGCTGTTTTCATGGCGCATGTAGCCCGTCCCTTTGGAGTGAGAGACTGTCTGGTCTCGCCCTAGCTGAGCCTACGCCTCTCCAGAGCCTAGCGGAGATTGGACAGTCATCCAGCTCATTGCTCCATGGAAACGGGCCACACATCCACATGGTTTTCTCCAGGATCACACTGTTTCAGGAGCTCAGCTGCCTCCTGGGCGAGGCTGTGGCATTAGTGTCTTCAGCCTCCCTTGCGTTGATGAGAGCTGCTTTCTTTGGGAAGTTTTGGATGAGTGGGGAAGGGCAAGAAGAAGAGACAGGTGGGGGCACTGCCAGGCCCTGAAAGACTAAGACAAGAAGGCTACCCGAATCTCTTCCTTCCTGTCCCCCTCCCCACCCCCCAGAAATGCTCTGGTCTTGTTCCTAGGCCAAGGCAGCCGAGAGGGAGCTTTCTTCCACTCAGCCCTGACTCTGCCCAGGGACTCCAGCCTTGAACAGACCAGAATTGTGCCAAATGGAGCAAAGACACACCCTTAGATTAGTCCAGCTGGAAGCACCATAAAACTCCAGAGGTTCCCCCAAGCATTTAGACTATTTTGTCAACAAAGGCCAACAGGCAGTTCCTCATAACAGAAAACACTAACAGTGCAGTTCTAATTGGGGGTGAGGGCTGGAGCCCTGACCAGTGGGCCTACTTGGATGCCACCCACTCCCCGAAGTGGAGCCCTGGAGCTCCTTCAAGACCAGCCTGAAGAGGGTTCAATTAGCCTTGTTCCTCACTTTATACTAGGTCAGAGAGGCTGCCCAAGTTACACAGCAGATCAGCAGTGTTAGCTGAGAGCTTGAGCTCTCACCCTGCCCTGGAAGAGTGTGGTCAGTATTGCCATAGATAGATGTATCTCTTGCACTCCCTCTCTCACATAACTCTCTGATGGACTCACTCACAAACAGCATACACACGTGCGGGCTCACATTACACGCACATCTCACACGGGGAGGTAAGTGCAGGGTTCAGCATGGTTCTCTTGAGCGGGCACTTAGGCTTCCCAGGAGAAGGAAGCGTAAGCCACACACCAGGCAGAAAGGGGGAGACCTATGGAGAGGGGAAGTGGGCATTTGAGGAGCCCGAGGGAAGTAGAAGTGGCCTGCAGCCAAAGACTGCTTGGCCTGGAGATGGTGGGAATAGCCGTGGGTGGGTGTTGGAAGGCAGAGCTCCCTCACCTGCTTGGCTGCCCTGGATTCAGAGGAGCTGAGGACAGCAGAAAGCCATCAGTCTGTTCCTGTGGTGACCCTGTCCCAAGGGTCTTCCCCAAGCTTTCTGGCCTTTCTCTGTTCCCTGTCCGGCCCCACTGACTTTCCCAGGGCCCGGGGCTAGGGCAGGGGCTGCCAGCCAGCAAACTGGAATGTGTGTGGAGTCCAAGAAGGATCCTAACCCTGGCAGTAGCAGAATGTATATGTAGGGAGGGCTTGAAGCTGTAAGAGCGGAGACTTCCCATGGGATTGGGAGGGGATGCTAGAGAGTGAAGAGGGGTATTGAAGCCCCTTGACTCTCACCCCAAGCCAACTCTTGGTTACCCCAGGAAGGCTGTGAGGCTCTGGCCAGGAAGTTCTGCCCTCAACCCTGCCACTCCCTAGCCAACAGCCAGATCCAGTTCTTCCTGGGGGAATCTAGGCATCCCCTCCAAGGGGAAGATGCTCTGTGGAGAATGCTGTGGTAGAAGTTGTTCTGGACCCTGTCCCTGAGTGTCACTATCTCCCTGGACTTGGCCAACCCCCAGCTCAGGCCCAAGCTCTCAGCTCATTAGCAGGTCAGTGGTAACTGGCATGCCTGGGCCCTTTGAGGGATGGAGCTCTGGGGGGGTCTGCTCCCTCTGCTTCTTCCAGATCCCAGAGGATCTTCCCAAGGTGACCCCAAGATGGAACATCCAGAATCTTGTACTTTCAAGTTTTACAATGTACAAACACAGCACCTTTAGACTCACAGTAACAGGTGCTGCAGACCAGGAAGGGAGGATCGCATGGAGCAGTACTTCTTCTTTTTTTTTTGAGTTGGAGTCTCACTCTGTCACCCAGGTTGGAGGGCAGTGGCACACTCCCGGCCACTGCAGCCTCGATCTGCTGGGCTCCTGCGATCCTTCCACCTCAGTCTTACAGGTGTGCACTACCATGCCTGGCTAAATTTTGATTTATTATAGAGACAAGGTCTCGCCAAGTTGCCCGGGTGAGTCTTGAACCCGTGGGCTCAGGCAATCCTCTCGCCTTGGCCTCCCAAAGTGCAGGGATTACAGGCTGAGCCACTGAGCCCAGCCAGAGCAGTGCTTCTTAAACGATGATGCTTGTGAGTCACTTGGGGATCTGGTCACCAATGCAGGCTTCTGTTCAATAGGTCTGGGGCAGGACCTGGGATTCTGCATTTCTCACGAGCTCCCAGCAATGCGCATGCTGCTGGACCCCAGACCGCACCTGGAGTAGCCAGCATGTGGAGAAACAACTGTGGGTCAGGCACTCGGAGCCTAGACCTGGCTCTGCCATTCACTGGCTGCATGGCCTTGGACATGACATGTCGCCATCCAATGCCTCCGTTTCTCCATTCCTAAAAGAAGGGCATGCCTGAGGATACTCGAGTCCCTTCTAGCCCTGATGTTCTTAAATCTGGATGATTTGCTCATATCCTCCTGGTACAGTGTGGTGTAGACTCAGCATGCCAGCTCTGCAGCTTGCTTGGCTTCCAGGCCTAGTTCTGCCATGTTCAAGCTGCGTGTTCCTGGTGAGTGGCTATGCTTCTTCGTGCCTCAGTCTCCTTCTCTGTAAAGTGACGATTGCAATGGTTCTCGCCCCATGGAGTTTCTTTACACGTTGAAGGTGCTGATCCATGAATGCAGTTCCTGGTAACCTTAAGTAGCATCAGCTTCCCTTAACTGGGCAACCTCTTGGCGAGCCCTGCCCTGCTACCCCTGCGGGAGGGAAACTGTGGCACTTTTCCTCCCCTGTATCCCACTTGGCCATGCCACCCTGTGTGTGGTCTTCTGGGCCTCAGCCAGGCCTGCAGTATGGCATCTGCTGCCCTCTGCTTGGCCACTGTCTCTCCGGCGTGCTGCTGTCCTGCACTGTTGCATAACTGGCCTGGAAGGGTGCTTTTGGAAATGCATTTTGTTTGGGTCCTCAACTAGAACGACTTAATCATTCCTCACGTGTGGTGTTCTTCAATCATTGTGAAGAACATATTCAGATTAGCGAACGAATGATTGAGTGATGGGTCAGATCAGTGTCATCCAGTGTTTCTCTGCCCCCACCCCCAGAGCAGAGTCCTGGGCAGCCACACTCCTGCCCACGCCCCTTGTGTCCCAGGTGCGCTGGGGCCTCTTGGTGGTGCTCAGGCTTAGGGTCATGGAGTCGAGAGGAGCAGAGGAGCCGGATGTGGCCCTGACCAAGCCCTGTCACACTTCTCCTGGTGGATCCTGGGTCAGGGCCACTGAGTGAAGGCCACTGGAGGACATCACTGCAGCAGACACTCCCGTGTGGGTGGGCACCAGGCTGCTGCCCCTTGGGGCTGCCACAGCACCAGGACTCCATTCCCAGGCAGGGGCCTCCTAGGATTGGATGGAATCTGGGGCAGGGGGAGTCTCCTCTCCAAACTCTGCGCCATGCCAGCAGCCAAGGCCTTTATGCCAGGGACAGAGGGGAATACGGGAGGCATTGTCTTACAGAGGGGCATTGACTCCCCTCCCGCCATGAGTCATGTTTGTCAGTTTACTGTGTTTTATCTATATTTACTCAGTGAGCTCCCCAAAACCCTAAGACAGCAAAGAAGAAGATGTCCCATTCAGCAGATGAAGACACAGGCTCAGAGAGATTGAGTGACTTTCTTGGCATCACCCAGCAGCTCAACCAGTGGCAGAAGAGAGGATCCAGGACTCCTGACTGCCCAGAATCTTCTCTCCTGTCCCTGAATGTTCAGTCCCACAGAGGGCCAAGATTCCTGGTCCCATCTGGAGTCCGTTGGGTTGTGGGGGTGGAGGAAAAGGATGAGGAGGTGTCAGCGAGGGCCAGTGCACAGTGGAAGGCCTCTGGGATTTGGCTGTGCTTTGCTCCTTGCTGTCTCGGTGGCTGCACTGAGGCCAGGGCTGTCTGCTTTGCATCCTCGACACCCAGAGCCTGCTCTGCCAAGCAGCCGGAGGAGGGGACAGCATGTGCTTCCTGCAGGGCTCACTTCAACAGCTTGTGCTGGGGACTTAGGAGGCCCGCTGCACCGAGCTCCTGCAGGGACCTGAGGCCTTGCACTTGGAACAGCAGTAGCGGGCACCAACAGACGGGACAGAAAACCAAACCAGAAGGTCCTCACTTGATCACACCAGCAAGGGAAGCCTGGGGACACTAGCTTCCCGAGGGCTGCTTGGTTTGAGGGAGACGCTGCCTGAGGTCACGTCCTGGAGACAGACCCTGCCCGGACCTTGCACCAAGCTCCCCCTTCTCTAGCCATTTTTAACTTCTGACTACCCCTCGCCCCTCCCGCCATACCCCACAGCCTCCAGGCCAGCACTCCAGGCACTGTAAGCCTCTAGGCCCTAGCTCATGCTGTTGTCTCTACCCAGCATGCCCTTCCCTTTCTCTCCATTTTCTCCTGGGTGAACTTGATCTTCATAAGGCCCAGCTCATGATGGCGCTAGAGAGGGACCTTCTATGAAGTCCCTCCTACTACGCCCAGACGTGTGGTAATTACTTGTTTCTATGCAAGCTTCTTCATCTGTTCAGTGGGGCAAAATGTGTCCAAAGCTGGCACATAGTAGGTGTGCAGAAAAATTGTTTATTTTCTTCTTCCTCCAGGCCAAAAGCTATGTCTCAGTAGCTTTTGTTGCTACTACAGTTAATAAAAAATAATAACCATAATGGCAGCAGCCATGCCTTGAATAACATTTTTTTTTTCTGAGATAGGGTCTCACTCTGTCACTCAGGTTGTAGTGCAGTGGCATGATCACGTCTCACCACAGTCTCAACCTCCCAGATTCAGGTGATCCTTCCACCTCAGTCTCCCAAGAAGCTGAGACTACAGGCATGAACTGCCACGCTCAGCTAATTTTTTTATTTTGGGTAGAGGCAGTCTCACTATGTTGCCTAGGCTGGTCTAGAACTCCTGGGTTCAAGCAGTCCTCTTGCCTCAGCCTACCAAAGTGCTGGGATTGTGAAGTGGACCACTACGCCCGGCCTTGAATAGATAACTTTGAAGTGAAGCACTGAGGTAGCTTCTGTCAAACATAGAGCATAATGCTTGGCACAAACTAGGTGATTAATCAGCATATGTTGAGTGTATGAAGGAAATGAATAAGTAATTGAAAACCTTGGACTGCTAGAAATTAACAACCACCATAAAAACTGAGCAAGCTGGACCCAGGCCAGGCTCCAGGAACTTTCCCGCACCTCTCCCCCACCACCACTTGACCCTCCCTCCTTGCCCCTGCAGCCAGAGGGGCTGACTGTGCACTGACCCCTCTGCTAGACATCGCTTTAGCGATCTCTCAGCAACTGGCAGGTATGCAGTGGGGCAGCCAGCTCCTTCTATGTGGGGTTCCCTTGCCTGGCAATGCTGCTTCTATGGTTCTCTGAGTCAGCTGGGTCCTTGTCTGCTTGGGGCCTAGTAGGACACCTGGCTAAGCCAGAATCCCTGGAGTGAAACCAAACTAGAAGATTCCATACCTCAGCCCTTGTCACCCCCCAGGGGGTGATTGGAAAAGTTCAGGCCTGAACTAGGAGGCGCGGCTTCTGGTCCCAGTTCTCCTAGTGACTCAGATTCCCCATCTGGCCTTGGCCTTGGCTGCATCTCTCAGTCATAAGAAGCCCCCCCCCAACTCTCCCCAAATTCTACCTCTTGGCCCAGTAGTTCTGCCTTCCCCCTTCACCTGCCCAGGACACACACCTTAGAAACTGGATGTTGGTTCACAAATTGGTCGGAAGTTTTATTAGTAATGAACTGCAATTCCACAAACCAGGAAGAGCCACCCCACCCACACAGCCCAGCACCATCACAATGCCTCCAAAAATACTTGGAGAAGCTTTTATTGGAATCAGTTGTCCCAGCTTTCTGGAAAGTTTCAGTTGAGATAAACCCAAACCCCAAATCGCACTCCGCGTGACTCCTCCCTAATCCTTTCCAAATGTCCGTGATCTCCTTCCCTGCTGCCAAGCGCTCTGAATTCTAAGCGCTTCGTGTGAGCCTGTTTAGCGGCTAACGACGGGACCTGCCAGAAATGCTGCAGGGCCGGCCCAGGCCCGGGTGGGGAAGAGAGACACAAACCTCTGCCCATGCTGAGTTTGTTGGCATTTCCTATAGGGGCAGGGTGCTTTTTGGAGGCCATGCAGTTTTTGATTGTGGGTTTCTCTTCTGAAATGGAAGGCCAGGGAAGAAAGCTGAGATCGTGTGTGAGCCAACTCTGAAGGAGGTCTGGCAACCTGAGTGGCAGGCAGGGAAGAGGTCTCTGCCTGTGTCAGTGCAGAAGTGGGGCTGCAGGGCTTGCTTCTGCCAGCACCCTCTCTTCGTCACCCCCCCACACACACACACACACTTCCTGCTGGTGTGGCATGGAATCATTGATGTGACTGTGTGTTTAGCATCTGCCTCCCTTGCCAGAATCTGGGTTCCTGGAAGATGAGTACCCTGACTCTTCTGTTCCCTGCTATGTCTCCCAGTGCCTGGAGCAGGGCGTGGCAGGGGAGGGACTCCAGAAATATTTTTGAAAAATAAATGTAAATTTGAATGAACAGCTGTTTCCAAGATCCTCAACTCTACCTAGGCACCAGTTTAGGAACAAAAAGTAAAATATGAAAACTCCCACTTTCAAATCAGATGGTGATCTGCTTTGTAAAAGAAAGCTTCCAGTTTTCAAAGAGATTCATTCCAAGACTTCTGTAAGTAGCCAAGTATCCAGGTATATTTCAAGAGAGATGCAATTTGCAGGAATTCTGTAGCTGCATAGTGTCCACCTTACTGTTGTTTCCACCCTCACTCAAGCCCCAGGTCCCTAAGACAGCTCAGTTCCTAACAGCAAATTAGCAAGCAATACCTGCGACTTCGGGGTGATTTGTGTACAGTGGGTCGGATACCTGTACTGATTGGAGTTGTCCAGGCCTTCCAGAGCAGAGAGATTGGGTCGTGTGTCTAACAGATGGAAGTTGCCTGACAAAACTCCTCGATGTGCATTATTCAGCAGGGCGGGTATGCGTTATTCATGTCTCCATTTGAGAATGAAGAAATCTACATTGCCAAGAGGCAATCTATAGTACAATAGACTGGTTAGAGAGAGAGTGCTAAGGGCCTTGGTTCTGGATTTGAATTTTAGCTCAGTCTTAGTCTGTGTGCTGCTGCTATAACAACACCAATGACTGGGCAATTTATTTTTTAAAAAAAGTTTTTTTAGCTCACGGTTCTGGAGACTGGGAAGTCTATGACATCTAGGGTGCTGGTATCTGGCAAGGGTCATCCTTTGGCAGAAAGCATCATCTGGTGAGCTAGCATGACAGAGAGAAAATTAGCCCAAACTCACCCTTTTATCAGAAGCCCACTCCCTTGATATCCAACCCACTCCTGTAATGACATGAATCCACTCATGACTGCAGAGTTCACATGATCTAATCACCTCTTAAGGGTCCTGCCTCTCGATAGAGTGACAATCACTAAATTTCAACATGAATTTTGGAGAGGACATTCAAACCATAGTATGCTTTGTCACTGGGGTTGCCAGCATGCACATCCTGCCCTTTTACTGAAGTCCACCTCACTGAGGTCCTCTCTACCCCTCTCCAGTCTCCCATGGATGACCCATTCAAGACCGGGCTCCTTGACCATTTCATCTATAGCTTTCCAGCGGGTCATTGGACTCTATTTATATCCTCGCTATTACTAGTGACTGCACTGTCTTCAAAGTTTTTGACTCCAAACATCTCACCTCTGACCACCACCTCCCATGCTTCCAGCTCTCGTCCTTTGATCTCACTCAATACAATAGTCCTTTGGTCGCAAGACCTGCGGGTCATCAACACTCTCATTCTTATGCTTCCACCATCTTCTATGAGCCTTCATTTCTTTTTTAACCCAACTTGGATTTACTCCCTCTGAAGGGACCCTTCCTTCCTTGCCCTTCCCTCCCTGTGCTGTACTCTCGTCCCCTCTCTGCCCCATCAGAATGCCAACTGCCCACCTGTTCTTCATCTGCCCTCAAGCAACTGAGTATGGCTAGAGAAAAACCATGTAGAGGTGCCGACTGTCCAGCTTTAAATTAGTGACCCTGAGTACCTGCTGGACACTCCACACTGTCAGCCCTTCCCCCACTACACTCCCTGCTGTGTTGATTCACCACTTACCCGCCTCCCTGTCGACTTTAGCTTCCCACACCGCTCACTCTCTGCTAATGAACTTTTCTCATACTTCATTGAGAAAAGAAAAGCAATCAGACAGGAACCCCTTTATCTTCATACCCCCAAGTGCATCCACCATGTGAGGCGGCTTTCTCTCCTGCAGCAGTGGATGAATTGTCCACTTTCAAGCGCCTGCTTCACTGGATCTCATTCCCTCTAACTTTCTCAAGGACTTAGTTCCTGCCATTACCTACCACCCTCATACACTGTGAGTTTATACTCCATCAGTATGCAACATGTATTTTCTCCCGTCGTCATAGACCCCTCCCTTGATCCCTGCAATACTCTCCAGCTGCTTCCCCCTTGCTCTGTTCCCCTTTACAGGAAGACTTCTCAAATGAGTGGTCACCATCTCCCTTCCTCACCCACTCTTCTCTCCTGGATCCACATCAATCAGGAGTCCAGCCCACCTTTTCAGTGAGTGTGTTATTGTAAGGTCCCCAGTGACCTCCTTCCTGAAAAGCCAGTGATGTCTTCCCTGTTCTCATCTTACTTAGCATCTCAGCAACATTTGACATGGCTGACCATTTATCCTGGAGTCTTCTTTTCTCTTGGTGTCTGGAGCATCATGCTCTCCTTGCTCTGCACGGGCTTCTTTCCTCAATCTCCTTGGTTCTATCTCCTCCTCTGTGTGACCTCTCATTGTTAGAAGGCCCCATGCTCAGTCCTCAAACCCTTCTCATTGGACTCTCTGCAGATCATGTCATCTCAGTTGTAGAGGAGAAAAAACTTTTTTTTCTACACTTCTTTAGTTTCAATAACTGGCGCCACCCTGAATTACATCAACAAAAGACAGAGTAACAGAAGAACGGGCTTATTATATATGCATATGGAGGTCTTCATAGATAAGAAGTGAAGACCCAAAAAAGTAGTTAGACTTGTAAGCTTATATACCATTTTAACAGAGAGTGATAAATTGTGGAGTAATAGCAAGATAAAGGGAAAGATGTTTGAACTTCTAAGAGTAATAAATTGTGGGAAGGTAAACATAGAAGGCAATCTAATGGAGGATAAGGGTTATTTTAGTAAGATTTGTTATGTAGACTCAATTTTGTGCAATCTCTGGGGTGATAATGACATCTGTAGTGAGTAAAAGTACAGGGTAGGCCAGGCATGGGGGCTCACACCTGTAATTCCAGCACTTTGGGAGGCCAAGATAGGAGAATCACTTGAGGCAGGAGTCCAAGACCAGCCTGGGCAACATAGTGAGACCATGTCTGTGCAAAAAATAAAAAATTAGCCGGGCTCAGTGGCTCAGCCTGTAATCCCACGCCTTTGGGAGGCTGAGGTGATTGGATTGCCTGAGCCCACGGGTTCGAGACCCGCCTGGGCAGCGAGACCTCATCTCTATAATAAATCAAAAAATCAGCCGGGTGTGGTAGCACGTGCCTGTAATTCCGGCTACTCAGAAGGCTGAGGCGGAAGAATCGCCGGAGCCCAGCAGGTCGAGGCTGTGGTGGCCGGGAGCTGCCACTGCACTCCAGTCTGGGCGACAGAATGAGACTCCAACTCAAAAAAAAAAATTAACTGGACATGGTGATGCACACTTTTAGTCCCAGTGACTCAGTAGCTGAGGTGAGAGCATCACCTGAGCCCAGAAGGGTGAAGCTGTGTTGAGCTGTGATCATGCCACTACATTCCAGCCTGGAGAACACAGTGAGACCCAACTAAAAAAAAAACAGGGTAGGGGAAAGGAGACACCTTTATAAAAAGAGGTTTATGGCCTGCCTTTAGACAGATAGCAGAAAGTAGGGAGCTTTTATTATCTGCTGCTTCTCTATTACCTGCAGCTCAAAATAATACTTATGCCAAAGTGGCACATTTGGAGAGAGTATACTCTGATCCCCTTCACACCCCATGTCTTTAAACCCCATGTATCTGTTGATGAATAACCCCAGTCTTTCACCCTAAGTTTCAGAACCATAGGTCCAACTGGCTATTTGGCATCTCCACATGGATATCTAATATGTAGCAAAAATTGTAAAAACCCAAAAATAGAATTCTTGATTTCTGCCCTATTCTACCCTTTACTGTTACCTCTCGCAGTCTTTATTGTCTCAATAAATGTCAGCCACACAAGGAGTTGTTCTGATTCCTCTTTTTTCCTTCAACTTCCCTATCCAGTTCATCATCACTTCTTATCAGCTCAGTCTGCAAAATCCATCATGATTCTACCACTTGTCTCCCTGCCCGTCATTACCAGTCTACTCTGACCATCACCACCATTTCTCACTGGGCAACTTCATCAGCGCTCTAACCAATACCCCAGCTTTCTCTTTGCCTCTTGAAAACCTGTCCTTCACACACAGCCAAAGAGGTCTCTAAAAGTGTAAGTCAGGGCCAGGCTCGGTGGCTCAGCCCGTAATCCCAGTACTTTGGGTGGCCGAGGCGAGTGGGTTGTCTGAGCCCACGAATTTGAGACCAGCCCTGGCAACTTGGTGAGACCTCATCTCTACAATAAATCAAATATTAGCTAGGCATGGTAGCGTGCACCTGTAGTTCCAGTTCCTTGGAAGGCTGAGACAGAAGGATCACTGGAGGCAGCAGGTCACGCTGGTGTGGCTGTGAGCATGCCACTGCACTCCAGCTTGGGCAACGGAGTGAGACTCCAACTCAAAAAAAAGTATAAGTCAGGTCAAGTCCTTCCCTTGTTTGAAACCCTTCTGTGACTTCCCATTGCACAGAATCTGACTCTTCACCTGACATGCAAAATCCTGCATTATCTGGCCCTGTCCCCCTCAGCCTTCCTAGCACTGCTCTCCCCTTTATTCAATGCACTACAGCCACAAGGGACTTCTTAGACCTCCAGGCATTTGAACTCACCGTCCCTGCACCTTGGAGTCATAGCGTGGCTAACTTCTTCTCAACCACATTCAAACCTCAATGTCTAAAGCTAACATGTCACCCCTGAAGAAACGTCCTTGGTCCCTCTGACTACAGGGCTATTCCCCTCACTCCCAGTCATTGTCCATCACACTTCTCTGAGTGTCCTTAGAGCGCGTACTGCTTTCAGAAGTCATCCTGTTATCGAATTTGTGTGTGCCTAACCTCACTCTCTGCTCCACAAGTACAGGGTTCTTGTCTCTCTTGTCCAATGTTACGTTCCCAAGGCTTGGCATGGCACCTTGTGTTTATCGAATACGTGAATGAACTTCCAAAGCATCAGTTTTAGCATCTAAAAAATGGGAATCATAATAGCATCTGTTAACTGAGAGAATTATATAAGACAATGAACGTACGTGCTTAGTCCAGCCCTGGTATTGAATAAGCACTCTAGTGTGGGCTTGATTTTTTTATCAGTAGATAACTTGACTGAGGTCACACAGTGAGTGACAAAGCTGGATCCTGAGCTGAGTTCTCTGACCCCAAATCTTTTGCTCTTTCCAATATGGGTGACTCCACCTCTCAGGTGGCAGGGTAGGTGGGTCTCTGGGAACAGCGCGAGTGAGGTCACGACCAGCCTGCCTCCATGCGAAGGAGCAATGACAGGTGAAACTGCTTCAATAGGTTGAGGTTGTAAGGGAGGGCCTTCAAAGCCAGGCAGAAATGTTTAAACTGGGCTTGGGGGCAGTAGGGGGCCATTGTCGTTCCTGAACCGGGCTGGGATGTGATAATGAGTATCTTAGAAGAACATTCTGGCTGTTAGTCACTCTATAGTAATGCCATTAAGGCAGGCGATCTCGTTAGTCTAAATTGCTAGTCTCTAGTCTGCCTGGAAATGACCAGATAATTGTGAAGTCCCTTGTTTTGGCTGCTTATCTCAGCCATTTAAATCAGCCCACTGTCAGCTGTCCTCTCGCGTTATCAAGCACTTACATGTCTCTATCAGTGGTAAATCCTTGAAGAACATGTGCTTAGTTTGTACATTCAGCTCTGAACTGTTATGTGATTCCAAACTCATTCAAGAGGACTGCCAATGTTGTATTGTTTCTTCGTGAGCTCTAAGTGGCTCGTGGTCTATGCCAGTTATTTTATTTTATGGCTACTGGTGTGTGCACTTTAAACAAAGAGCAGAATTTGGCACATTCAACTTAAGAGCTATGTACGAGTCTTTCTCCCAATGAGTTCTGCCTCCCCGGGTCATGGGGAAGACCCTCACATAATAGGCTGAGGACCAGGAAATGTTTGTTTATTTGCTTTGTTCATTTGTACAGGAGGCTGAATGTTTGCGTGCAGAGCAGATTGGGTGGAGGGAACTAGGGCTAGGGGATGGGGGATCATGTGGCCTTTGGAAAGGAGCAGAAGAGAAGGCGTGAGAGACGCTTTCTTTCAAGAGCCAATGACTGAATTTGGTGACCGGCACATAACATGTCTCAACATGACCTCTGCTAATCTTGGGTCTTCTTGTTCTCTGTTTCGCCCTCACTTTTTGACATCAAGGCTGCACACGAAGATCCAGGGAAAGGGGCTGAGCGTGGGCCTGGGGATTTCTAGGATAGCATCTGGAGATGCAAACCTCCTGGTGGGAGGAAGGCGGTTGAAGATGCTGCAGCCACACAGGAAGTGGGGAGCGAGGCAGGCTGA
Source organism: Carlito syrichta (assembly GCF_000164805.1). NCBI lineage: Eukaryota > Metazoa > Chordata > Mammalia > Primates > Tarsiidae > Carlito > Carlito syrichta. The sequence continues at coordinate 277,985 of NW_007258867.1, read as the reverse complement.
GGCTGGGGGAGGAAGTCCCGCCTCCAAAGCCGGGCTCAGCAGGGGAGCTCTCCCCTCCCAGCCCAGAGACTGCCAAGGGCAGCCTCCCCTGCCTTACAAATGGGAAAGGAACTAAGTTGGGGAAAGGGGCGGGAGAGACAGCAGAGATGGGTGAGTAGCAATGACTTTCCTTCATGGCATCTTTGTGCCTAGAATCTCCTTCACTTCCAGCTAAATTCCTGCCTTATTTCTTTTTTATTTTCTTTTTTCTCATAAAACAACTTCTTGTATAGCTGTTTAAGGCTGAAGGGCACCCTAGCTGTCGACTCAGAGCCAGTACTCTGATTAATTCTATCCCAGTTTCTAACCTTTTACCCCTCCCCAGGGCCAAGCAAGAAGGAAGGAGGTGATGCAGGCCCTGCAGGAAGAGGCCCGCCTCTCTAGTTATAGGACTGAACAAGCCAGCATCTTACCCCTTGTCATGCTTCTAGGCTTTCCGCATGATGGCACTGTAGGAGACACATGCTATTCAGAGCACTTTGCAGCCCCTTGGAGCTATGTACAGGGCAACCTGTGGTTAGAGCCAAATCTTAAACCAATAGCCCACCTTCCCCTGGAACTGGCACCACAGTTTTTATGTCTTAAGGAGTCCCTAAACTAGAGAACTCCAGAAAAATGTGAGGCATGAATGTGGTGTGCATAGGGGTGGGATAGGGGGCTAATACTGATTTCACAGTCTATACTTTCCAGAACACTTAACAGGCCCTGTGTTCCAATTAAACATCCAGGAAGCATGATCTCCATTCATCCACTTATTCAACAAATATTTATTGAGCATCTGCTATGTGCCAGAACTTGTTAAAATCTCCAGGATCAAGCAGTGAACAAGACAAAGACTTTGCTGTACGGAGCTAATGTTCTAGTTGAGGGAGCAGTCAATAAAAACAAAACAAAACAAAAAACAGGCTGGATGCAGAAGGTCATTCCTGTAATCCCAGTGCTTTGGGAGGCTGAGGTAGGAGGATTGTGTGAGGCCAGGAGTTCGAGACCAGCCTGGGCAACATAGATCCCATCTCTACATAAATTGAAAAAAAATTACCCAGGTGTGGTGGGTCACATCTGTAGTCCCACTACTTGGGAGGCTGAGGCAGGAGAATTGCCTGAGCCTAGGAGTTCAAGGCTACAGTGAACTATGATCGTGCCACTGTACAGCAACCTGGGCGACAGAGTGAGACTATATATATAATTAAAAAGGTGAGCATGGTTGCTCATGCTGTAATCCCAGCACTTTGAGAGGCCGAGGAGGGAAAATTGCCAAAAGTTTAAGATCAGCCTGAGCAATGTAGCAAGACTTTGGCTCTACAAAAAAATACAAAAATTAGATGGGGGTGTTGGTGCATACCTGTAGTGTCAGCTACTCAGGAGGCTGAGGTGGTAGAATGGCTTCAACCTAGGAATCAAGGCTGCAGTGAACCCAGATCATGCCACTGCACTCCAGCCTGGGTGACAGAATGAGACTCTGTGTCAGTCCATCAAGAAATCAATCAGACATGGTGGGAAATATCACGAAAAGAAAAAAGCCAGGGTAAGAGATTAGCGAGTGACGTGGGCGTGCTAATCTCAGTAGGGTGGTCTGATGAGGTCTCTGATGACATGACTTTGTGTGGAGACTTAGAATGAAGCAAGGGAGTGAATCATGTGGCTCCCTGGAGGAAGAGTATTCCAGTCAGGGCCAAGGTCCTTCTGCCGGAGCTCACAGGTTTTGTGGAAGAAGCAGCAAGGAAGCCGGTGTGTCTGGAATGGTGTTTGGAGGAGAGGCAAGAAGGGTGTTAGAATGAGGTCAGAGTCCAGGCGTGGCAACACCTTGGGATTTTACTCTGAAATGGGGAGCACCTGGAGTGTTTTGAGAAGAGGTGTAAGATGAACTGACTTATACATTAAGACCACTCTGGCTGCTATTCAAAAATAAACTGTACAGGCAAGTACAGAAGCATGGGAGCCAGTTAGCAGGCTTTTGAAATAGTTCAGGAGAGAGAGAGTGGTTGGTGACTTGGACCAGGGCACAATTGGTGGAGTCAGGGAAATGTTATTAAATCTTTCAGAAAAGAAGCTAATATTCACTGAGTCTGGTATTCTAGGTTGAAGGGTGTTTTGTTTGCTTTTTGTGCAGCACCTTAAAGATTGTTTTCTGCCTTGCATAGTTTCTGATAAGATGTCTGTGAGCATCTTGATCTCTGTTTATCTCTAAGTAATATGCATCTTTTCTCTGGCTACTGTTAAGATCTTTTCTTCATCCCTGACTTTCTTTTCTTTTTTTTTTTTGAGTCTCACTCCACTGCCCAGGCTGGAGTGCAGTGGCATGCTCATGGCTATCCCAGCGTCGACCTGCTGGGCTTTGGTGATCCTTCCGCCTCAGCCTTTGAAGTAGCCGGAACTACAGGTGTGCACTACCATGCCCAGCTAATTATTTATTTATTTATTGTAGAGATGAGATGTCACCATGTTGCCCAAGGTGGTCTCAAACCTGTGGGCTCAGGCAATCCTCTTGCCTCAGCCTCCCAAAGTGCTGGGATTACAGGCTTGAGTCACCACGCCTGGCCTATCCTTGACTGTTAGCAAGTTGATTCTGATGTGCCTTTGTGTAGTTTGCTTTGTGTTTATCTTAGCTAGGGTTTATTAAGCTTCTTGAATCTGCATGTTCATAAGCTGTATCAAATGTGGAAGATGTTTGACCATTATTTCTTCAAGTATTATTTTTCTTTTTGAATTCCAATTCCATATACGTTAGACTAATTTGTATTGTCTCAGAGGTAGCTGAGGCTCTTTGCTTTCTTTTTTCTTATCTTTTTTTTTTCCTCGTTGCACTTTTATTTTGGGTAGTTCTAACAGCATGTCTTTAAGTTCAGCCTTTTTTTCAGCAGTCTCTAATCTGCTGTTAATCTTATCCAGTGAAATTTTCATTTCAGATGTTATATTTTTCATCTCTAGTAATTCTACTTGATTCTTTTTTTTCTTTTCATTTTTCTCCTCATTGTGCTTTCCTTTGAAATCTTAAGCATATTCAACATATGTATAACAGCTATTTAAACATCTTTGCAAATTCTCTAATCGCTGGCATTTCTGGATCTGTTTCTATGGACTAATTTTTCTCCTGTGTGGGGGTCACATCTCCCTGCTTCTGTACACGACTGATAATGTTTGACTAGAGATCAGAACATGGTGAATTTTACATCGGTGATGCTTGACTGTGTTGTGCTCCCTTGAGCAGGGCTGGGCTTTATTCCATCATATTGTTGAGTTATTTATAGTTCAGTTTGATCTTTTCTAGGCTTGTTGAGCTCTTTAAAAGCAGATCTAAAGAGACCTTTTCTCTGGGACGAGTTTAGCTGTGTGTTAAGGCATAATCTTTCTAGAGTCTTTACTGGAGGCCTTGTGTGTTTAGTGAAACCTTTCCACTTTGCAGGGAATGCAGGTGATTCCTGGCTCTGTGAGAGCTCTGGCAATTGTTCTTTCTTGGAAGTTGGTGGTTTTTTTGGGGGGGTCATTTTTTTTCTAGGTTTTACTGTATACCTGCACAGATTGTTGTTCAGCCAAGATTCAAGGGGCACCCTGTGCAGATTTCTGGAGTTCTCTTCCTTGGTTGTTCCTTGCCCTCCAGGACTCCACAACAGTTACAGCAGTTAAGTGGTGATAGATGCCTTATCCTTCCAGAACTCAACCTCTCCCATCAACTCAGTAAGAATGCAAAGTGCTGTTTGGATCCTCCCTCTTTTATTATGTGAAAATGCCACCGGTGACTGAAGGGCTCGCCTTGTTTGTTCTTTTTCTTAGGGACCGTAGTTCTGAACTTTCTGGGTTTTTTTGTCTGGTAGATTTTGTTCAGTTTCCTGGTTAGTTCTGGTGGGAGGGAACTACTCCCTCGTGGCCTAAAGCGAAAGCTGGTGGGTAGATTCTGGATACATGCTGAAAGTAGAGGGGCAAGATTGGTAATGGATCCAATACACGGTGTAAGAGAAATCAAAAGAATCAACAAGGACTCTTTCCATTAGCAAGGAAAGGGTGGGTTTGCTATCTACTGAGACAGAGAAGGCAGAATCAGGGAGGGGCTGGCTGGGAGGAAGATGAGAATGAAGAGCTCAGGCTTGGAAATGTTCATTCTGAGATGACTCTTGGACGTCATCTCAGAATGACTTGGATGCCAGTTAGACGTTGGATAGGCAAGTCTAGCACTCAAGGCACAGGTTGGGTTTTAGACACAAATTTGGGATTTGCCAGCCTATAGACCACTGGCTCTTAATCCTGACTACAGCAATATTATAGCCACTCAAGAAGCATATACACACACAAAAATAATCAATGTTCAGACCTGATCCTGGGCCAATTCAATCAGAATCTCTGGGGGTCAAGCCTGGGAAATGATCTTTTTAAAAGCTCTCCAGATAATTCTAATGTACCACTAGGGGGTGAGAACCACTTATGTAAGTGTTATTTAAAGCCCTGCCAAAGATCAGCGAGGGCACAGGTTCTCAACCCTCCCTGAATATTAAAATTACCCGAGGAGTTTCTAAAAGTCTTGATCCCAGGTCATGCTCTACCACCTGCAACCAATTGCATCATTCCCTCTTGATGTAGGGGCTTAGGAGTTAGTATTTTATAAAACTCCTCATGGGGGTAATTCCAACTGCAGCCAAGTCTGGAACCATGGAGTCCTGGGGTGTGATCATGGGAGTCAGAAGAGATCTGTAAGCTGAGCCGCAGTGCCCTTGAAGATCAAGGAGGCTACGCCAGGACAAGATCGAAGAGAGAGGGGTTGCAGGCTTTCTTCAAACGTCTGAATTGCCGCCGAACACTCACAGTTAAGAATTAAAAATAGAAAATCGGACTGGAAGCTCGGTGTGCGTGGGCGGGGCTTGTGGCCTGTCAGCTTTCTCTGTGGGCTGGGGGGCAGGCAGCCGGCCATCATCCCTGTGGCCTTTCCTTCACCCAGGCCTCTCTAGGGTGCTTCTGGGCAGTTCTCCTCCCTCCCCTTCTCAGCTGTCCCATGTCTGAGTGGCAGGTTCCTCCGCCCATCTTCACCAGTCACCGCTCTCTCCAGCTGTCCATTTTCTAGAAGCATGTGGAAATTGCTCATCCACTGGAAACCACTGCCCATTTGTTTCTGGTCTGTACTTTTGTATCCTTTTATCATCATTTTAACAGGGTCTTAAGAGGGAGAGCAGATACAATCAAGTGATTAGATGATCTTCTTGAACCAGAAGTCTCCTGAGTTTTAAATTTATTTTTATTTTTGTAGAGATAGTGTCTCACTATGTTGCCAAAGCTGGTCTCATGTCTCAAATTCTCCTACACCTGGTCTCCAACTTTTAAAAATATGAGGATTGGGCCAGGTGCAGTGGTTCACACTTGTAATTCCAGTACTTTGGGAGGCCGAGGTGGGAGGATCACTTGAGACCAGAAGTTTGAGATCAGCCTAGGCATCATAGACCTCATCTCTACAAAAAATAAAAAATTAGCCAGGTGTGGTGGCGTGTGACTGCAGGCCCAGCTACTTGGGAGGCTGAGATGGAAAGATTGCCTGAACCCAGGAGGTTGAGTCTGTGGTGAGCTATGACTGTGCTACTGTACTCAAGCCAGGGTGACAGAGTAAGACTCCGACTTAATAGATAAGTAAATACATATAAGTAAAATGTGAAGATTGCTTTAAATGCTAAAAATATTTTCATAGCACCCATAGGATAGAAGTTATACACACTTCCAGGATTCATTAACTAATAGAGAAAATGCACAGTGACACAGTTCTCTGAATCAATTCAGTAGCACTTTTAAGTGCATCTTTTCTCATCAGGAAACCATTTATATATGTATATTTACACACACACACACACACACACACACACACACACACACACACACATATATATTTTTTTAGTTGGAGTCTTACTCCGTTGCCCAGGCTGGAATGCCATGGCACACTCATGGCCACCCCAGCATCGACCTGCTGCCTCAGCCTTCCAAGTAGCCAGAACTACAAGTGCACGCTACCACTTGCAGCTAATTTTTTATTTATTGTAGAGACGAGGTCTTCCCAAGTTGCCCGGGTTGGTCTTGAATCCACAGGCTCAGGCAGTCCACTCGCCTCAGCCTCCCAAAGTGCTGGAATTACAGGCTGAGCCACCAAGCCCGGCCCACATATATTTTTAAATAGAGATGAGGTCTCGTTATGCTGCCTGGGCTGGTCTCGAACACCTAGCCTCAAGCAGTCCTCCCACCTCAGCCTCCCAAAGTACCAGGATTACAGGTGTGAGCCACCATGCCTGACCCATTTACATATTTTTGAACACGAATTGCACAAGCATGTAGGAGAAAGTTAAAGTGGCAAACAGTGCTCGATAAACAAGTAGATTCATATGTCTTTGATGAACCTGCAAGAGTTGCTACAGGATTTAAGCCAGATCCTGGAGGCCAAAACTCTGGGCCTTGGGAGGCCATTGGAGTTTTTTGAATGGGAGAGAAGCAGTTATTGAGATGCCTGTGACAGTTGCTTCCTTTACAGCTCTTCCCTTTTCATAGTTGTCTCTTTTTCTGGGAGTTTAGTGCTAGATGAATGGAGCCAGGTGTTCAGCTCTGGGTGAATTATCTATCCAAAGAAAACAAAGGAAATTAATCATCTCCTCTTTTCCATTCTTCTTTATTCTCTGTCTTTGGAAATTGTGTTCCTCACTTTCTACCGGCAGGTGTAAATGTCCGGCATTTTGAGGTATCTGTGCTGTTAGCACTGCACTAAGCATTTTACACACTATCTCACTTAATCCTTACCACCATCCTGGGAGTTAGGTACATGTCATAGCCTCATTTACAGATGAGGCAACTGAGGCCAAGAATAGGTTGAGTGGCTTTCTCAGATCAAGCAGCCAGCAAGTGACAGAGCTGAAGTTCCAATCCAGGTGTCCCTGACCCCACGGTCAGCCCCCCGTCCCTGAAAAGTTGGTGCTGCATGGAAAATAAGGAAGTCAGAGACATACAACCTACATAGAGGTGACTGAATTGAAAAAAGGCACCAATCTGTATCCAGGCCTCCAAAAGGGTCCATCCTCTGGCGGCAGCCTCCCTTGTGTCCTCCTGGGGAACTACGTTGCATTTAGAACTCCACAGACTGTCCCCAACCTTTCCAAGCCTAGGTATGACTAGCACTGCTCTCGCTGCAGGGTCAGCTATAGCCAACCTCAGCAGCAAGACCTTGAACCGCCCACTTCCGGTCTTCACTCACAGTGTCCACTTGCTGGAGTGCCCCAACCTGTCCTTCCCCTTTATGTGTCCAAAATCCATAAAGCACTCGAGCCCACTGTGACCATCAGGCTCCACTGAGCCTCCTTACTAATTTGGCTTCTGCAGATAATAATCCGACTTCCACCACCTTGCTGTCTCCTCCCTTGTGTGTGACTTCCCTCCCCACCCAGCCTGTTAGACCTTGACTCGGTGGCTCAAGCCTGTCATCCCAGCACTTTGGGAGGCCGAGGCGAGAGGATTACCTGAGCTCAGGGGTTCTAGACCAGCCTGAGCAACATGGCGAAACCTCGTCTCTACAATAAACCAAAAAATCAGCCAGGTGTGGTGGCACATGCCTGTCGTTCCAGCTACCTGGAAGGCTGAAGCAGAAGGATCACCTGAGCCCAGTAGATCGAGGCTACAATAGCCATGAGCATGCTACTACACTCCAGCCTGGGCAGCAGAGTGAGACTTCGACTCAATAATAATAATAATAGTAATAGTAATAATAATGAGGCAGGGCACTGTGGCTTATGCTTGTAATCACAGTACTTCGGGAGGTCAAGGTGGGAGGATCATTTGAGCCCAGGAGTTCGAGGATGCAGTG